>NC_089792.1:35692592-35922592 GCF_040412425.1 Macrobrachium rosenbergii | reverse complement strand
TGGGATGACTCGGTGTCCAACGCATACAACGGAAGAAAATTTACATTCGCGGATTTTTTCATAAAGCAATATTCACTAAATTACTGATTTTTATTTTATTTTCATGACTAAATACATTTTTTATGCTGAAAAAATTATTTACTAATTTTAAAATATTAATATTAAGTAACCACAGCAAAGTATCGATAAAAGTTAAATTAAAATCCCGTGAAATCATAAAACTGCTTACCGATGTAATCACTTCATTCAACCTCTCTCTCTCTCTCTCTCTCTCTCTCGAATAATTCATGAATAATTTCACTTCTGAGATTTAAGTAAGGCCAACCGCCCATATCTCTCTCTGTATTGCATATATCCTTCAAAAAAAAATATCGATTACTGTATGTAAACATAAAAATATACTAAAATCCCATCATCGCTTGTGTGACAATTTTTTTTTTTACTGCTTTTTGTAGGCTTATGACGATACCGGCTCGGGGGATTAGAAGTAGCCAATAACAGAGCTCGTAGCAACCCCTTCTCTCCATGACGATACGCTATTGGCTGGCAGGACTGACTGTAGCCAATAACAACTTTTAACAACCCCCTCATCCCCTTCCCGCCCTCCTTGACGACATGCTATTGGCAGGAAGGGTGGGATTTTAACCAATCACAAAGCTTGTACCTCACGGGCTTTGCATACACTATAAAGAGGGTGCGTAGTATTTTTTTTTTCTCTCTCACCGACGTGAGAGAGAGAATGACTGCATAAGATTTTTCTAACAAATTTGTGGGAGATGACAACTAACTCCGTTTGTATGATATATAAATGACTTACCTAATAAGAGCTAACTTTCAAATATTAATAAGATTAAATAATAATACAGTATACTGAAATTACAACATTTATGCATTTTCAAAGCAGACTAAGGGCAGAAGATCTCTCTCTCTCTCTCTCTCTCTCTTTACTGCTAATTAGTCTCTTTACCTATGCACACTGCACGTATGTGTGTGTGTGTGTGTGTTCATGGTGCTTTAAAAGTGCTTGGTAAAAGTAGTGGTAGCCTACATCTTTGGAAGACACAGAAAAAAAATTTTTTGTTGTCAGTCTCGCAGTAAAGAGAAATGGATTAACATTCCTCGAGAAATTAAAGAGATAAACTCTCTCTCTCTCTCTCGTGCCAGCACAAGAATGGCTGAATGTAAGTCATAGTGGTAATTCATTCTCTCTCTCTCTCTCTCTCTCTCTGGCTGGAAAAGGGTACTAGTGTTTAAGAGGACTTTGAAAAGATATTAATATAATTTCAAAGATTAATACAGTAGTAACAGGATAATAATTTAAGCTATATTTGATGTAGGATGATACTTAAAGTAAAAATGGGAGAGCAATGTAGTTCTGTAAAATTCCAAGTCTTTTTCTGGTAGATAAGTGGTGAGGCAGTCTCTCTCTCTCTCTCTCTCTCTCTCTCTCTCTCTCTCTCTCTCTCTAGCTTCAAAACAGTAGAATGGTAAAATTTTGGAGGGTTTTCATGAAAGACTCAATAAAAATGCAGGTTATGTCATTTTCAAGATACCCAAAGGATACTCAAAGGATTAAAAGTAAGGTTTTCTTACGATTTTCGACGATTTTTCCGGCTTACGACGATTTTTCGCTTACGACGCAGCGTCGTCAGAACGGAACCCCTGTCGTAAACTGGGGACTGCCTGTATATGTGTATATATATATATATATATATATATATATATATATATATATATATATATATATATATATATATATATATATATATATATATATGTATATATATATATATATGTTCATGATTTTTCTTTATATTTCCTTCATATATTTTATCTTATATATATATATATATATATATATATATATATATATATATATATATATATATATATATATATATATTATATGTGTGTGAAATTCCATTAACATAGTTATATTCCCTCATGGTCTGGAGTGTGCATCCCCTGTCAATCTTGCTATATCTCTCTATACAATGCTTCCTACTGTGTTGGTCAGGGCTGGGGGTGTGGGGATTAGAACACTAAGTTGTAAACACGTGGATCGTATGATGCCATATCGTTAGAAAACCTTCTTAAGTTTTTATTTTCTGATTCTGTCAATATTTTTGTTCTTTTCTATATTTTTATTTTAGATATAACAAAATTAGTATGTTAGTGAACTCCCAAGTAAGGACTAATTTCTGGAAAAGAAGAAATAGTTAATCAGTAATTTTATAAATGGCATTTTTCTTGTTAAGCGCTCTGTACAGACAGTTCTTCACCTCACAAATAACGAATGCAGCCGATTTAGACTACAGTGGCTGATATTATTTTTGAAAATTGGCTTCAAATTCAATAAGATGTCTACAATACGAGTCCATTCATGAAAAATGATAATCACAGATTAATGGATGTTGAGGGGGGAACATATATCAAGAGGAAAAAATGGAATATTAGTGTTTTAAGAAGCAAAAATTGCTATGGAAAAGCCATCGTAAGTATATTTTCCGAATATTTTGTGAAATTTTAAGCATTCCTGCGTGCAAAGTATTAAAAGTATGTCAACTACAACTGGACATAAACATAGAAAAAGTAATATTCTTTTTATTGATGCCATTATCGAGAATCTTATCAAACTAGAGTGCAGACAGTATTGGACTTTTTAAAAACTTTCGCAGTAAATTGAGTCAACTTCCCACATAGCAGCTAGTACCTGGAGTAGCAGCTACTCTCGTCTCGGCTTAGGCAAGAGTGGAAAGTGTTGAAGGCAGCAAAATGTTTTGCTTACATTGCGGAGAATAGTAACAAAAATTTGTGTAACCTACTACTACTTTCAAGAATAAATAGCTAAGAATATGTTGCTGTAGTACACCATTATATGTATGTTACTGAATAAATGAAGACTAGAATGAGTGAATTACCAATTCATTATTGTATTTCATTCCTTTGATTACAAACTTATCTTCATTGCTAGGCCAGGCTATACAATCACATTCTTCATTGGAAATCGAATGAATTCTCAAGGTTCATGCCAAAAATTGGGAAATACTACAGCAATACGCCGAACTTGTGCAATTCGAGTTGCGTGAATTCAGAGACAAGTGAACTTTTCATTGGAACCCATCTAATTGTCATACACAAGTTTTTCACAGACACACGAACATTTGTGAATACTGAGGAACCCTGTAAAAGTGTTTATGTTTATTTTTTTATGTAATTTATAAGTTTTCAAGCTTTAATTTGTAAATTGAATAACATTAATTAATAAAAGTAATCTCTCTCCCTCTCTCTTTTACTGATATGAGAGAATTTTATAGTACATGTATATGTTTACTTGTTTTGTATGATAAATTTTTTACCTAACAATAGGTACTAATTTTCAAATATTAACAATAATAATAATAACTTAACTGCAATTACAAAATTCGTATGTAATGCGTATTTTAAACAAACAAATTCTTTCCCTCATCTTTTGAGAAGCTCGAACGCAAAGCTGTCAGACAAGTCACTTGAACATGACAAGAAAGGAAGTGTTGCTAATTGGCAGGTCAAAGATTTCTTATGTAATTCTCTCTCTCTCTCTCTCTCTCTCTCTCTCTCTCTCTCTCTCTCCGTAATAATTTATAAAAAAATTTCACTCTCTTAAGTAAGGACAACTGTTATCTCTCTCTCTCTCTCTCGTTCGTAGTTAGCGCAACCTACATATTACTGTTTTCTATGAACATCTGCATGGCAGAGTGATGGCGAGGAGTGTTTGTGAGGCATCTCAGAATGTCACTGTGAACAACAGTGATACGTCTCATGGTCTCTTGGGTATAGTTCATCCAAAGGGAAAACCCATACAGTAATACTCCGAACCTGCAAGACTCGGGTTGTGTGAATTCACAGACACGCAAACTTTTCATTGGAACCTAACTAATTGTCATACATAAGTTTTTCACAGACAAGCAAACATTTACGAATACGAGAAACCCTGCAAAAGTGTTTATGATTAATTTTTTATGTAATTTATAAGTTTCCAAGCTTTTACGTGTAAATTAAATGTGTAAATTAAATAGCATTAATAGTAAAAGTAATAATCTCTCTCTCTCTCTCTCTCTTTTACTAAGGTGAGAGAATTTTTATGGTACATGTATATGTTTATTTGTTTTGTATGATAAATAAATTTTTTACCTAATAATAAGTAATAATTTTCAAATAATAAGATTAAATAATAATAATAATAATAATAATAATAATAATAAAATAATAATAATAATATAACTGTAATTACAAAATTCATATGGGATACATATATTAAACAAACAATATCTTTCCCTCATCTTTTGTAACTCGTTGAAGAAGCTCGAAGGCAAAGCTGTCAGACATGTCAACTTAACACGACAAGAAGGGGGAGTGTTGCTGATTAGTGGGTCAAAGGGGTCTCTGTCTCTGTCTCTCTCTCTCTCTCTCTCTCTCTCTCTCTCTCTCTCTCTCTCTCTCTCTCTCTCTCTCTCTCTCATATAGTCAGTGCAACCTATGTATTACTGTTTTTCTGGATGTCTCTACCCCTACATTAGGTAACTTTAAATTGGTCTAATTTTACCTATACCGTCTACAAACTGTGGATGCGCCGTTCTAAAGCACAGAGACACACAGCACCTCATAAAAGAGACAGAGGCAGAGTAAAGAAGTTTCTAAAAATGAGGTTGAGAAGACTTCTAAAAATAGATCAGTGGAATGGGGAGAGAAAAATAGTATGCTAATCTTCACACTCTCCTATATTTTCATGTCAACCATTTATTTCTTTTTTTAAGGGTAATGTATTAAACTAGCTTTTAAATGAAATTACAGTAACTTTAATTTCATTTAAAAGTTAGTTTAATACTTTGGGAGCATGATCAGGGCCATATTTAGTGTTTAAATTCTAGAAATAAGCATTTACTAGCATTTTTAGAGACCGTGCCAAAGTTACGCGGAAATTTGCCTTACGTGAGGGGTTCTGGAATCTAACATCATGTAAGTTCAGGGTATGACTTGTACTGTAGCAGTACGAGTGGAAGAGCAGCATTTTCGTGTCTCGGTGACAGAGGGCAAACCTCCTTGCAACCATCTTGCCAGTTGCACATAGTTTATGACACCTTTGTTCTATGTCTGCCGTATCTTTTAGGTCATCCATGACAATCTGGTCCAAATATGGAAATTCATGAACAAATTCCAGACAATAATTTCTGAGGATAATTTGTTGTTCTCCAATATGCTTAAGCAATATCAGGAGCAGCGACACACACTGCGCCTTGGTTTCGTTTTATAGGATATCAAAGTCCTCTGCATGTTGGCGGCAAGTGTCGATGAGTTGCTGGAGACCTTGCACTGATGGGGAAATCAGAACCATATCGTCGGTGTGACAGAGGTTGTTCATTGTTTCATGGATAGTGCATCCGCTTGGGAGTGAGTTCAGTTTTGACATTCAGGGCATCTGTGTACATGTTGAACAGGTATGGACACAGAATGCCCCCTTGCCGGAGTCCATTTAGGGAGCTGAAGGTGTACAACAATACATTACCCCATTTGACACAATTACTATGTGGAGAACCAACAACATAAAATGCCAATTAGATATAAAGGTTTGCCTTGTTTATCCAGCTTCAGGAAGAACTTCCGGTAGTTTACTCTGTCAAATGCTGTTCTCACATCTACAAAACAGGAAAACAATAGAGGCTGATGATAGGTAATAGTTCAACTATTCTTTCAGGATGTAGATGCAGGTACCCTTTGAGTGGTTTGCTTTAAAGCCGAACTGGTTGTCAGTAGTATGTAGAAGGGGAGAAGTCTCACTAGAAGAATGGACTCAAGTATCTTTGAAGCAACTGTAGTAATTGCAATTGGGTGATAATTGCCAGGGTCAGCTGCATCCTTTAGCTTGTTTTTTTTTATTAATGGCATTAAGTGAACTAAGAGTAGGGAGTCTGGGAGAAACTGGTGAATTATGCATGCACTGAATGGATCAGCTAGCAAAATGTAAATTATCAGATGGCAGAATTTGAAATATGTCGACAGAAAAAGTACTAAAAATGCCAGACAGGCGTCAGAACAAGAAAAAAGAATACCACTGAAAATACCATCAGGAAAATCTATGAATTTACATCCCAAGTTTCAGGAACCTGCTGCGATGCTTTAAAATAAAGAATTTCTTCTGTAAGAAATAAGCTGTTTCATCCATTGAAATATGAACATTGGACAATTACTGACTAATATTGATGTGCAGGAAAAGTGAATTATTAAAAGAACTGAGAAAACTCGGTATAAAATCGATTTGCAAAATGCAGGCATTTTAATCAACAAAACTTGCCTCAAAGAAGGTCTTCTTCCTTTGAATAATAATAATAATAAAAATTTCAGTATCAAGTAAAAAAGAATAAAAATCCAAACAGTAATTGGGGTTCATGGAACAGAAACAGCGAACACTGAACATTTCACAGAGGCCAGGTATGAAATAGAAACCACCAACACTAACCAAGATTCTTCTCCATTCAATAAAATTGGAAATTACACCAAAAACATCACTGCTGAACAGCACACGTTGCTGTTGATCTTCCTTCTAGTCTGTTCACAAACATCCTACACTCTACATTCCCTGTGAGCAGTTATATACCAATTATATATTTACCATTGAACTGCAGTTCACAATTCCAAATTATCATAATAAATAAGGAACTTGTACAAATTTGTAAATACACTGATATAAATTCAAAAGAAAAACTGGTCAAAGTACATATCCGAAAGTTAAAAACACAAAGAAGCTGAAAGGCTCGAACTATAATCTACAACAATTATATATCCTGTTCATATTTCTTACCAGTAGTTATAGATGATTTTCTGTGATGAGTAGGAACAACAGGTAACGTCTGAGGGTAGAGGGATATTGAGGGAGATGATGATGCAGATGAAGCTTCTGCTAACTTCTCTTCCAAAAGATGATATATGGCACTAAGGTGGTCAAATCTCTGTCCATGAACAGACTATTTAAGAAAGGAGGAAAGATAAAAAATAATCATTAGCAAACAAAAAATTAAAATATATTCATGGTACTATGTAAATATAACCAGAATGTTGATATAGCACCTATGAACATACTCCAAGTGAATTCTTCAACATACATGAAACTAAAATACTGTTCAATAGCTGTGAATATGTACACAAGGTCCTCACTTCATTATACAATAATTTAGTGCACAAAATTACAGTCCACTAAATGATAAGTCAGTTTAGTGAAAAATAGCCCCAAAAATTGCTAAACAGGATGTGTTAACGACATATCCATTGAAAAAAATCAGGAAGTTATTTACTAACTTTCCACATACATGAATCCATGAAAACACCATTAAACTGACACACTGTATGCTAAGACCTATGAACACTTTCCACCTATTATCTCAAGAGATGAACAAAATATGTACAATACTACATTACTACAGTATAATATAAGCAGAAAGGCATTTCAACATGCAATCTGCAATACTGTACAGCAATACTTTCTACCGAATGAAAGTCAGTCTAGGCCGTAAGGCTTTATCCCACAGATTATGAATGAAGTGTATATAGTAGTAAAAATGTAATGCATTAATAAAATGTATACTTTGATTGATTGATTTATTGCTATTGAAACTGGTGTCACAACATCTACGTTATTGACGGCATAATAAAATTAAGTAGGAAGTTAAAAAGATAAATAAGTTTAAAAGGAGTCTCATATAAGAAATATCTAATATAAATACACACATACATATGTATGTATATATATATATTATATATATATATATATGTATATATATATGTGTATGTATATTAGATATATTTTAAACTTATCTTTCAATTTCTATATATATATATATATATATATATATATATATATATATATATATATATATATATAGGTGAAAAATATATACCGGTTTAGACTTTATTTCCAATGGCTTATATCAAATATATATATATAAATCATACAAAAGTATAATAATCATCATATATATATATATATATATATATATATATATATATATATATATATATATATATATATATATATATATATATATATATATATATATATATATATACATATATATATAATCATCTGTAAAACATAATATACATACATACAGTATACACATACTGTGTATGGTCTAAATTTTGTGGAGGAGGCCTGCCTTCCTCATAAAGATATACATGTATAGCTGCTCTAAATTACAGTCCTCCTAGAGAATCATGTCCCCAAGAGAGGAACCTATGCCTTGGATTCCCAAGACTGGGACATTTGACCGCAAATGTCTCGCAGTCAAGGGCACAATACAATCATCGTACAATGGAGTATTTTTGCCAGACGTCAAGAACCCATGAGTAAGTCTTGTGTGTCCAATCCTAAGCCTGCACAAGATTTTTTGATTTGCTAAAATATTTTCCCAAAGGGACTCCCAAACCTTTTCAATTTTCTGATCTACTAGAGGATATACATCCCGATATGGCAGACATCTTCCGGGTTCTTGGGAGGTGACTACTGACTTACCAAGTTGATCAGCTTGGTCATTCCCAAGAACCCCAACATGGGAAGACACCCAGCAAAAATTTAATGCTTTACCTCTTCTTTTCATTAAGAGCAGCCATCCCAGTATCTCTAAAATAAGTGGGTGTAGAGGGTTAAAAGATTCCAAAGACTGAAGAACACTTCTTGAGTCACAATATATAGTTAAAATACTTCCATTCTGAGTTAAAGTTTCTTTTATGACCCATAAAATTGCATGCAGTTCTGCTGCAGAAAATAGATGCAATACATGATAATCTCCTGCTTCTTTCTACATCAGGGAGGGCCATTTCAAAGCCAACGCCAGCATCTGACTTTGAGCCATCTGTGAAAACTTGCAGCAGAGTTATCATGTTGGGAGGAATGGTCTACAGTAAAAATATTGATTTCATCGCCTCATTGGACCTTTCTGCTTTTGTTAAATATAAATATCTATAAAATTTTATCACTGAAAGGTCCAAGGGAGCTAATTGAATACCTTGCAGGTAAATTCACCATCCTTAGCATGCTTAATTGCCTGGCCAAACATTTTACTCTAAAAGCAAATGGTTGGGGTTGCTTGGAGTGATTTTCATAAAATTGCCACTGCCTTTCATTTCTGATACAAAGGCTGGTTAAAGACTTAGGGAGCCTCTGAAATCTGTAACAGCTCCGAACCAGCGGATTCATGTAACAAAGATCCAGAGGCATCTCATCAGCACCTATGAGCATGCTCTCAGTGGGAGATGATCTAAATCCTCCTGTAGACAATCTTACTCCTCCATGATGAACTGAATTGAGCATTTAAGGTTATTAGGCTTTGCTGGAGTGTACACATCACACCCATAAGTTAATTTTAAAAAGATCAAGGCTTTGTATAGTCCCAACAGCCAAGTTTGGTCTGCACCCCAAGAAGTGTGGGACACAACTTTCAGGATGTTCACTGTATTCAAGCATTTTGTCTTAATATATTTCAGATGTGGAATCCAAGTCAGCCTGTTATAAAAAATCAACCCAAGAAACCTTGTTTCACTAACACATGTAATTCTCTACCCATATATGAACAGATCTGGATCAGGATGGAATCCTCTTATATGGCAAAAGTGCATGCTTACCATTTTACTAACTGGAAACCTAAATCCATTCATCTCAGCCCACTTTACTATGTTATCCATGCAGAGCTGAAGGCAGCATTCAGCCAATACCATAATTGTTGCTGCAAAAGATATCAAAAGGTTGTCAACAACAAGAGTATAAGCTACATCTGGGGGAATTATTTTGGATACCCCATTGACTGCTAAGGTGAACAAGGTTACACTTGAAACACTTCCTTGTGGCACTCCTTCTTCTTGGTTCAATACACCTGGCATTGTTGCTCCAACCTGAACCTGAAATAACCTATTTTTTAAAAATGCCTTGATAAAAAGAGGCAAATTGCCTATCAGGTTATATTCCTAAAGAACTCTCAGAATGCCATGTCTCCATGTTCTATCATAAGCCCTCTAAAGATCAGAGAAAAAATGACGTAATACTGGTTTCACAAATGGCAGTAGTTTTAACAACTCCCAAAGCTTGGGGAAGATATGTTCTTGGAAAATTCTGTTAATAAGGCTTAATATGGAAAGTCTAGTATTTTCAGGGGTATGCTTAATTGCTGAATATGTTATGGTATCATCCAGTCCAGGAGCCGACTCACTACATTTTTTTTAAGGCTGATTCAAATTCTCTCAGTAAAGATACACTGTACTGTTCATTCCTCAGTGTATTAAAATCAATTTCCACCTGTTCCATTTGCCTTTTTTGAGCTGAATATGGTCTGTCATCATTTGTCCTTTCAACATTTGAAAAATGACTAGCAAACGCATTTGCCACTTGCCAGGGATCTGCCACTTCACAACCAAGGATCTTGATAACTGGAGGTTGACAAGGATTAAATTTACCAGTTATTTTTCTCTCTTCCCAACTAAAATCAAGAGGTGTTTTTGAATTTAGTGAAGGTTTGAAAATTGTCCAAAATTCCTTTCCTGCCTTTTTTAATTTCCATGCAGAAATGAGCTCTTCCTTTTCAAAATTCAACATGGTAGTACTCACATTTTCCTCTGCAGTATCTGGTGAAAGCTGACATCATAGTTCTTTGAGTTTCCTGGCATTTACGGGTCCACCAGGGAACTGGTCGGCTGATAAATATGCCCGAAGTCCTAGGTATAGATTGAAGACCAGTTGAGAATATAATAATATTAAACAGTCAAGAGCATCATCTACACAGGGAAAGTCAACAGTCGAGTCATCTACTGAGCTGTGTTCTTGGAAAGTTGCCCAGTCAGCTTTACCAATGTTCCATTTAGGTAGTCTTAGAGATGGAGCATTTGAAGCTACATTTATGACTATTGGAAAATGGTCACTGGTAAATCTATCATTTATCACTGTCCAATTAAAATCAATAAGGCAGTAATCACTGCATGTGGATAAGTCAATCACTGATAATGTGCCTGTTTGAACTTGAAAATGTATAGACTCCCCCATGTTTAGGATTCACACATTTTCACTTTCTATGATGGAACACAAAGAGGGTTTCTACTATTCATATCTCCCAGAATAACAAAGGATGTGGTAGCTGTTGACTGAGGGATATAAATTCATCAATGGGGAAATGAGGTATTTAAATTCATCAGTGAGGAAGATTTCATTAGGTGGGAGACAGAGAGAGCATACAGTATATTTTCTTTGCAAATGGATCTGCACACCTATCACTTGCAGTGTGGACTGGATACTAATAAGATTTTATGGGGCGACATTATGAATATATAAAGTTACACCCCTAAGGCTTCCTGTATTTATGTTATAAGGGGAATGATAGGATGTACACTCTTGTGGGTTGGGACATGTATTATTATCAATCATAGTCTCTTGCAAAGCTATACATACAGGAGACACTTCCGATACGAGCAGCCTCAGTTGTTCCCATTTAGCTCTTAACCCCTAACAGTTCCACTGGAGGAAATGAATGAATTCTACTGCACTTTTGAGACTGTTAAACTGGAGCCTCTTTTAAGTGCTTTCAGTTTGTTGCCTTGCACCTGCTTTTTTCCCAAAGGAGACTGATTATTTATGGCTGCCTTCCTTTTCAGAAGGTTATCAATCTCAGGAATACCAGGCAAAGCTGGGGTTACCTGAGGAGGGGATGTGAGGATCTGACAAAACTGGTGCATCCTCCAAAGCATCAGGAGCACCAGTTACAGTCAACCCCTGGTATTCGCGGGGGATAGGGACAACAAACACCTGTGAATAGCTAAAATCCGTGAATACTCGACATCCCCCTCTAAAAAAGGGATTTTGACAACGGAAAAATCTATTTCTGGGGGAAGACCTGTGTCACCCAGTGAAATGGTTCCAACAGCACACATTTCTAGGTGTAAATATTGCTAAATATACCAGAGAAAAAGCTATCCATAATGCCAGGGTTACTACCCCTAGATCAATCACCACAATGGTGTCGGTATGCACTAAGGGGTGAGTGGTAGCCACTATCACAGATGCTTTGCCTAACAGATTTTTCCATTCTCAAAGCCCCCAACATGGGTGGGCCGATCCACCCCTTACCTTCCGCTTGCTGCCATCAACCACTCGCGCCCGCCATCTTCATCCCAAAATTAGCACCCTCCAAACTTGGTATGCTATCCGGGTGGGAAAGGAAGTATAGGGATGGGTCACTGGGTGACACAGGTCTTCCCCAGAAATAGATTTTTCCGTTGTCAAAATCCCTTTTCTGGGCTCGACCTGTGTCACCCAGTGAAATAGTAACAGAGAATCAGCCATACAATATCTTGGTGGTACCATCTAAAGGATTACCTTAATGGAGCTAAATAAAACTAAGAGAACAATACTGAGTTATAATACCCCAAATTATAGAGTTCAAAATATAATTAAAAAACTATAAGGCACATAGCCTAAAAATACCAAATAACCAACACCAAGATACTTAAAGCTAAACAGATTATGTCTTAAAAACAGGATCTCAAAGTTACAGGCAGGAGTCAGGCTGTGAAGCAGACCTGACCTAAAAGGCTAGAAAGCAGGGTAAGCAAGTGAGGCAGGTAGGCGAGAGAATATACCAATAGGTAATTTAATCAAGAATTACATTACAACAAGGATAAACAAGTTATATACTAGTCTTGAGCTGGGCCAGGAGGAACAATACTTCCTGCAGCTACAGTGGAATTTCTGAGTTCGTCCCTGTGTCACCCGGTGAAATTCCTTTCTTGCACGAATTTCTAGGTATAAATATTGCTAAATATACCAAAGAAAAAAGCTATCAGGAATGCTGGGGTTACTACCCCCAGATCGAGCGCCTTCTTATACCAAGAAGGCGTCGGTATGGGTAAGGGTGAGTGAAGAAATCACAACCACAGAACCACACTCGAAAGACATCCCAATGGCAAAATCCCTCGGAAGAGCGGAGAGCCGTACCAGCTCCCACACTCACCCGCCCGCCAAGCGGCGACCCCAGCGCCATCTGAACTCATTCCATTTCTAGCATGTGATCGTTGTTGTTGCTGAAGTTTTTTGTTCTTGTGCTTTTGGCTATTTTTCGCCTTTTCCAGCATGTCGTCGAGCAGCTTTACTGTATCCAAGTTAAGCACCATCTTATTGTGGGGTTTTTATGATAAGTTTGGCTGTTTCAGCCCGTATTTATTAATTATACGTGGTTCTGTTATGACGCTACGGCGTCCCCTGGTCAGCCATGTCGACTGCGAGGTACGCCCGTCCAGCTTGTTCTGTTTGGGCTTCTCTTTGTCGATTACATTGCTTATCGTTATTTCCCCTAGGATTCATCCTGGTGGCGTTTCCTAGGCTGGGTTTTTTCAGTGTTTCCCTAACGATAATTTTGTTGAACCGCATCATTAGGGTTCCTGCAACTGGGTTCCCGTCATCTTCCCGCTTAAGTAACTCCCCAGGATGTTTCCCCTTGGACAGTTATAGCTTTATAATTATTATAATTATTATTTTGCTTGTGCTTGACGTCATGTTTTCAACTGCATAGAATTATTAATTGTTACCGTGGGGGCGTCAGGTACAGTTTTCCTGTTTACTTCCTGTCGCTTCTCTCGGTTAGGCTACACGCCTAGCACAAGCACAAGATTATTTTATTGTTTAATGTATATATGATGGTGATTTATTATTATTCTGGTTAACTTCCCTTGTGTGGGGTTTCCCCTATATCCTGCCTAGTGTATGTTAGGCTTTTATTTTGCGCCTATTGGCCTCCTGCTCTCCCTTTCACCCTGGGTTAGGTTAGGCAAGCGGAGGGGATCAGCAAGTAGAGGGAGTTTCTGTTGTTGTTCCATCCACTGACCGTTGTTTGGGTTGTGGAGTGAGACCCCACTGTCCTCCCCCTTCTTTACGGAGGGGCAGAGGTTTTTTCTGTGGGTGTGTCTCCTCCATGCTTTTATAGCATTCCCTTTCTTTTGGCTCTGGTTGGTCTTCAGCAAGGGAATTTCTCTCCCTGTTGTTTCCTCATCCCTCCCTTTCCTTCTCCCCTTTTTATTTCATAGGCTATGTCTATGTGTGGGGTGAGAGTATGGAGGCCTTAGGTCGCTATTCCTTTCCCTTTCCTTCGGGGTAGGCCATGATCTCTCCAAGCTGGTATTATTTACCTAGCATGGTTGTGTTTACAGTTGAGCAGGTGAAGGCATCTTCCCCAGTCTCCTGTTTTCCTCTGCTCTGGCCTACTCCCTTCCTTACCCCACCAACCCCCCCAACATTCCGAATCTCCGAGGAAGAGAAGAGAAGTAGGATCTGTCTCCCGGAGTTGAGGTATGGGTTTGCCCTCTATCCCAGCCTGAAGGGTCAGCTCTGCAATCTTAGTAGTGCAGGGGGTTGGGATAGAGTCCCCTACAGAGAACATTGTGAAACTTCCTCTAAAGGGAGTAAGTTTCGTGTTCTTGCATTCCCAGTCAGTGAGAGCGCGCATCAGGGTGGATTGAGCTTGGTCCCTAGGAAAGATGACCGTTTCTTTAGGGACCTTATCGGATCTAGTGTCTAGAAGAGCCAATACCGATATAGGATCAAGGAAATAAATACTAAAGGTCCACAGTTATGGAATAATTTACCTGGCTCATTGAAAGACGAAGAATCCCTAAGATCTTTCAAAAATAAACTAAGAAAACATCTTTTAAACGATGGTTAATCTTCGTAGATAAGTTCTATAGGAAACAACCGTACCTGACATTAGCCACGTCTCACGTCAATTACCGCTTTTTAAGACATGCCATTATCTATGAAGGGCGTTTTGTGTTGGTGTAATTTTACTAATTATTGTACTAGGAACAATGTTTTATGACCAAGATTGCGATTTTCCTAATTCGAGTTTTATGTAACTATATGTGTGTGTGTATGTGTGTATATGTGTATAAGTATATATAGATATATATATGTATGTGTGTGCTGTGATTTTATTGTTTTAATAGCCTTAATGTATGCTTTCTAACCTTGGTTGATGACCTGATGTAAATAGAAAACCCAATGTATTATTGGAATAAAGGTTATTATTATTATTATTATTATTATTATTATTATTATTACCTGGCAAAGCCTGGATAGGGAGGCACTAGGTTGGCCGGAAAGAACTCTAGTTCTTCCAGACGACGAGTGCCCAATCCCTCTATGGTCAGTGTGCCTTCATGCAGGGGGGCATGCAGGGCCAGCTGCCACGGGTTCCCCTTATCAAAGGGGGGCAGTCTGGAAGCATCCGGGACAACATGTGACTGCTGTACTGCTCCGGATTGGATGAATTCGGAGAGCAAGCTTTCCTGGGCCTGCATCCTCTGTGCCAATGACACCACTGACTGTCCGGAGGTCTCTAAGCTTGTGACAAGCTGAGACGAGAGATCTTGTGGCCGAGCTTCAACCTTAGAGTTGATCCTCTGCATCAGCAGTTCGACGAAAGCCTCAGAGTCGAAGCTAGGCTGTGGGGGCTTAGCTGTCGAGACTCTGATCCTCGACCCCTTAGACGGGGAGTAGCCTTGCCTTGCCAGGGCGTCACTGGTTTGGGAGCCAGTGACGACCTAGAGGGAGCTGGCGGATTAGACCTTTGAGGTCTAGAAGACTTGGGTAAGTCCTTCTTCTTCAGAGCTTTCACCTTGGGGATAACAGACCGAGATCTGTCCCCAAGGATAGCTGACTTGGAAAATCCTTGAAAAGAAGAGGACGAAGATGGTGAACTAACTAAAAGTGATCTAATTTCACTACTTCCACCTGCCTCACTTACCGCCCTACCTTCTACCTGATGGTCATCTACGCTCATCGGCTCGATGTGGATGTTGATGGCCGCTACCTCTTCCGTCACCTCCTCGCACAGATTTTTGTCTTCTGGGGGCTGCGTCTCCTCCCTGATCCTCGCAATGAGTGGGGCGGCCACTTCCTTCGGTACTGCGGCGGAGATCCGAGCATTCGGATAGAGGAGATTGCAAATCTCCTCCGACAGTACGTAGGGGTGGCCAGACGCAACATTACTCCCAAATCCGCCGACGCAGGTCTTCAGGGTCAACAGCAAAGAGGCCCGGATTGCTTGGTTAGACTGAAAGAGAAGAGAGGACTTGCTAAAAATATTCTTGAGCAGCCAGAACTTCTAATTTTTTATCGCATATCTCCATATGAGTCATTAAAATCAAAAGGGACTAAAGGTTAACAGTCTCTTGTCACTTACCAACTCATCTGTTACCAGCTCGTAAAGAGCGTAACATATCTCACAGCCGTCCGGGTGCCAAACGACCAGGTCCCCAACATGCACCGCGCAGCTGAAGTGCGAGCGGCACACCTCGTGTCCGCAGGGTTGTTGGAGGACGGCCGTGCACCCTTGCTCCTGACAACGCACCATCTGTAAGTGGGAAAGAAGGTACATGAGTATCATCAGGGCAAGACCGCCGGAACTAAGTCCGCGGCAAAAGTCTATCTTAACAAGATTATGGATGATGGTACATGAGTATCATCAAGGCAAGACCTGCCGAACTGAGTCCGCAGCAAAAGTCTATTTAATATAGATTTATGCTACGGAATGGTTAACTAATATTTAAGTTACAAGCAAGCACTCTATGTTACTCCACCGTGACTTGTCGCAGAAATCTCATTGTGTCACATAATATGGAATCGGCGTAAATTGAGCAAAATAGAGTGTTCGCATGTAGCCCATCTCTCAAATCGCCCAGGGCAGTAACCAAATAATGGAAACCGTAAAACATGCCAGAAACCATACCCACCAGAGTGGTTAAATGGACAATAACAAACGAGAGATCTGACTAGTCTGGCGGAGATTCCTCCGCCTCAAGCAGGCGGTAAACACACAAAGTACTTTAAAAACAACTAAAAATATCATATCATAACTCTTATTTGCTTTCACGGGAAAGGTAGGTGAGTGGCGGAAAACCGACGGAACGGCGACCGATCAGGTGGATGCACCTTCCGAGAAGCCGAGTACAACCTCCTATACGGAGGTGCCGAGCGCAAGCGATCGGCTTTCCTCTTACGAGGATGTTGCCCAGGCAACGTCGCCAGATTCTAATCATTCAGGTAAAGAAGAACTAGGCTAAATACACGAAAAAGCCGGAGCATAACCTCCTGTTCCTAGCCTACCTTCCAAAACCAAAACTTTTTGGTCTGGTCAGGAGGGCTAGGATGAGCGCTACAGGTGTGGGGAGAGAAGAACCTTCGTAATAATCTAGCCTCACCCTCCAAAACCGAATCGGCCTGGTCAGGTGGCAAGGTATGAATTGAGGAGCCCTCTCACTATTCTAACCTCACCCTCCAAAACCTAACGGCCTGGCCAGGTGGGCTAAGTGTGAATGAGGAACTCTCTCACTAGCCTACCTCACCCTCCAAAACCGTAAAACGGCCTGGTCAGGTGAGCTAGGAAGCCTGAGCATCGTGTAAGAGTGCAAGTCATGCCTAGCCTAACCCTCCAAAACCGTATCACGGCCTGGGCAGGTAGGCTAGGCTAGTAACTACCCAATGATAGAATTAAAACCAACCTTGATATTAGAGCAAATAATATAAAATATAATGTTAACCACCAATGATGTGGGTTAGCCTAAAGATTATATATATAAACATAAATGATTCGGTGGCAGAGAAGGAACCCGAAAATCATTCGTAGGTAACATTAGGTACCAAGATGGCCTACCTCTGACGCCGAATCACATGCATAAACTAATCCAGGAATGGACATGTCATCCATTCTTATACATATTACCTATAATCATGATAATAATAATAACACCATCGAGAAGGTACCAACTCGCTGGTGGAGGAAAGGAAACTAATAAAAAGACTCAAAATCTATGATCAGAAAAAGTTGAGCCTAGCTCAAGCCATGATACAAAAGTTCCTTCGCCTCTAAACCAGCGACATGGTAATATCTCCAAAATATGCTCCAAAAACCGAAATGGAGTAATGGAAAGTATCTAGCAGAATTTCATTCTGCTAACGATAATGCGGAGACTGAAGGTCGAAAACGCAAGAGGCAAGCATGGCCTACGTTTGACGGCCCCACGCGGCTGTGCACCTGGTAAACATATTTTACGTACAGTTCATAAATACTGTGCCTCTTACGTTTAACAAACCAACCAGATAAGTACTCAACTTAGATGGTGTGAAATCCTCGTGGGATGACATGAATAAAGCTGAAAATGGATCAAAATCACAAAGAAAAAAAAGACACGGTGTTTGTGCTAGATTTTGGAATGAAGATGGCGGGCGTGAGTGGTAGATGGCAGCAAGCGGAAGGTAAGGGGTGGATCGGCCCACCCATGTTGGGGGCTTTGAGAATGGAGAAATCTGTTGGGCGAAGCATCTGTGATAGTGGCTACCACTCACCCCCTAGTGCATACCGACACCATTGTGGTGATCGATCCAGGGGTAGTAACCCTGGCATTATGGATAGCTTTTTCTCTGGTATATTTAGCAATATTTATACCTAGAAATGTGTGCTATTGGAACCATTTCACTGGGTGACACAGGTCGAGCCCAGAAATGCTTATAACTGGTTATTTAAGTAGTTAAAAAACCAGACCCCCTTTAAAAACATTTACAAATGCTTATTTTAATAGTTCAACACCAAATGTATACCTTAAACTATCATCTTACACAGAATATACCTTAAACTATCATCTAAAACACTTTAATATCACTTAAAAGTCATGTTACACCATTACTCTTAAAAATATATGGCTTACAGCAAAGTGTGAAAACTATTCAGGTTACCCCTATTTTCAAGTACACCCATTTTCTCTCATACAGTATTGAAGCAGCCCCCTTTTCTTTTTACAGTATATGAGGAAACACTGGAAAGTTAAGAACTGTATACAGTACCTTAATATTTAATATGCATTGAAAAATAAATACATTTTATTGGTTTACAGTGTTACGGTGTTACAGCGCTTGGCTAGCGATGTCATTAACCAGATTTTTGGCACTGATGTCCAGTTAATGGTGCTAATCTCCTGTTAACGGCACCGTTAAATGGGGATTTTGGCGCCGATCTCCAGTAAACAGCGCCGTTAAATGGGGAATTTGGCGCTGATCTCCAGTTAACAGAGCCGTTAAACGGGGAGTTAGTTAGTTTTAAACAGGGAATTTGGTGCCGATCTCCAGTTAACAGAGCCGTTAAACGGGGAGTTAGTTAGTTTTAAACAGGGAATTTGGTGCCGATCTCCAGTTAACAGAGCCGTTAAACGGGGAGTTAGTTAGTTTTAAACAGGGAATTTGGTGCCGATCTCCAGTTAACAGAGCCGTTAAGTGGGGATTTTGGCACCAATCTCCACTTAATGGCACCGATATCTGGTTAACGGCGGATTCATTTTTTATGATAAAAAATGTATATAGTCACAAAAATAGCATGAAAATACAGTAATTTGTGAATATTTCTTGATGAAAAAATTGGCGAATTACCAAATTTTTCATGAATATTTTGGTGACAGGTTCCATAGAAACATGTGCGAATAGGTGAAGCCGCGAATCCTGAACCGTGAATAGGCCGGGGTCGACTGTACATCTAGTGCAGCCTCCAGGAGAGACAAGCACCAGCTACTGATAATGCAGCCTCCAACGAGGCAGAAGTGCCAGCCATAGCTGGCGCACCCTCCAAAGAAGCCAGCACACCAGGTATAGCTGGTACAGCCTCCAGAATGATAGGAGTGCCAGGTACATCTGGCACTGCCTCTGAAGAAGCAGGAGCAACAGAAATCACTGCCGCTGCCTCTGAAGAGGCAGGAGTGCCAGAAATAAGTGGCACTACCTCTGAAGAGGCAGGAGCACCAGAAATTACTGGCTCTGCCTCCAAAGAGGCAGAAGTGCCAGAAACCACTGGAGGAGCCTCCGAAATGGCAGGAGTGCCAGAAACCACTGGCACAGCCTCCAAAGAGGTTGGAGTACATGTTGCCACTGATCTTCCCTTTACACTGTCAAGAGAAGCACCTCTGGTAGCATTTACAGTAATCCCTCGATCTTACATGCTTCAAGTTGCACAAATTCACAGACATGCGAACTTTTCATTGGAACCTAACTAATTGGCATATGCGATTTTTTCACAGACATGCGACATTTGTGAAATCCTTGAGAAACCCTGCAGAAGTGGTTATGTTTAATTTTTGATGTAATTTACAAGTTTTCATGCTTCTATGTGTAAAATTGGTGTGAAAAATTTGTATTATTTTTATTTTTGTACATAAATACCATATGATACTGAAATAAAGAAACTGCTGTAGATGTAAACATCTCTCTCTCTCTCTCTCTCTCTCTCTCTCTCTCTCTCGTACTTTAATATTTGCTTTGATGTATAGGTTGTATTTTTGTTCTCTCTCCCTCTCTCTTTCACTGAGATAAGAGGAATTTTTTATGCCTATGTAAAATATATGTTTATTTGTCCTGTATACTGTAGTTTTATAGATACACGTGACATTACTTAGCTATTAATTTTTTCATATTTTCCATGCTATAATTACAACATTTATGCATTTCTATAGTAAATTATGTAAAATTTTGATAGAATAAGTACTGATTCCCAGTCTTCTCTGAAGCTTTGGAGTGAAGGGGGTGTATAACCTAACTGACAATTATCTTGACATATTGACCGAAAAGACTAGAAAATGTTGCCCACTCATGGTCAAATGTGTTGCTCACTCGATGATCAAATAAAATATATACCCTACAAAGGATGCTGTAAAATTCTCTCTCTCTCTCTCTCTCCCTCTTTCATAAATCACGAATTTCCATCTTTTGATATCTAACGTAAGAACTTTCTCTCTCTCTCTCTCTCTCTCACATTATTCTCTGTGTCTCCATAATAATTCATGAATAATTGCAAGAGATATTTAACATAAGGGGAACCCCCATCTCTCTCTCTCTCTTTCTCTTGATACTGTAATGAAATATGAATTACAGTATGGTATTAAGCTAACTTTTAAATGAAATTAAAGTGCTTTGGGAGCATGATTTTGTCATATTTATGGTTTAAATTCTAGAAATAAGCACTTACTGCATGTATTAGCATTTTTAGTGACCACACTAATCTTATGCGAATCCTCACCTAACACAAGGGGTTCTGGAACCTAACCTTGTGTAAGTTCGAGGTATTACTGTAGATTTTCTCTTCTCTTAGCAGCATATTCTTGACAATAAAAGAGTCTCCTTGGTCTTGGGATATATGGCTTAATCTTAAAACATAACAATGCTGCTTCTATTACATTTGGTAAGCAGGTTGAATTAAATGTAACCAAATTTGAACAGTTCCTCTAAGGCTCCATTGATCATCATCTTCATCCTTTCAATTCTAAACACACCTTGATCTTTTCAATCTTCTAAAAGTTTTTTCTCTGAGTGTGTCATCAGTTGGGGTGCATATATCATTCCCTTGGGGTGATTACAAAAAGCACGTACTAAGTAGCCCACTTTAACTCATCTGAGATGCCATAATGCTTTTCATTTTTCACTTTCTTTGGCTGAGGCCAATTCTACTGTCAGTTTTCCATGACATTCAGGTGATATCTTAAGCTCTCAGCCACAACACTTTACAATGTTTCTGTACACTTTAAAAGTATCACTACTAGAATCTTCCAGGTTAAAGGTCAAATACTTATCATAAGAGGTTTCAAATATTCCTGGTCTTATTTCACATACATTTCTGGTCAATTTCCCTTTGCTCCATGCTGGAGTATAGGGTTCCAGTGTAACAGCACTAAGTTTCCTAGCCTTTTCCAAATGCAAGTTACCAGAGGAGGGTGCAGCAGTCATCATCTGTGCCAAAACAGTACCATCAGAGGGTCCAGGGGCACTCAATTCTTTATTCTTACTTTTCATAAAGACTGAATATAAAAAAAAAGAAAAATTAAACTTGAAAATCTTAAAAAGATATTGTCAGTCTTTTATGGAGTTTATTATTCCACCAACGGCACAAGTGAGAGTTAACTTTCAAGTGTCCGCCCCCTACCCTACCCCACAGGGGAGGGCACAGCACAATTAGAGTGGCCCAAGTCCTATCCCCAGAACCAAACCACCACTAGAATTCATTGCTCAACCCTGCAGAATAGTTCCTTTCCCTATTTATCAGGTCCAATAAATTTGACCAAAAGTGGAAAATTCCACAAATTTAACCTAAATGAGTATGTTACAATATACAGGACTCTTGGACTCAAACCCATGAACAAATTCCGGGGTTCAAGAGCCCCCTCACCACGTCAAGGTGGTCCCACGTCGAGGAGGATGTATACTTTGACGGAAATTACATAATACTGGAAGAAGCAACAATCCACAAAATGTCAAAAATATCACTGTCACCACTGATATTTCAAAACAATCACTGAACAATCTGAGGGCGTACCTGATGCTTATGACGAGAAAATTAGTTCTATCACAATAAGAGTGAGAGACAGCCTAATCAAGATCCTATTCTGACTTGGATTTTATGAATTACAAGTTACTGGAAGACAGCAAAGATGTTAGGTCTGATTTCAGGACTGAATACAAAGCACTATATTAAATAAAAATTATGCCCTGTATTAAGATTGCAAAATGGCTAGTGGCATTGCACCTTGGCTCATCCTATAGGATATCAAGGAACTTGTCTAATGCATGCTTAAATATGCATGAGCTGATTTGTAGTAATTGGAGATAAAGTGGGGTACACTACTCCATAGGTTAGAGGCTAAGAGCAAAAATAATGATGTAAGAGCAACCTTAGCCTGGTTACCATAGTAAACAGAGTCTCTTTGACTTTGCATATGCACATATAGAATTTGACAGTACAGTATTCATGTCTCAAAAAGATCCTATTAAGTTTCGATGGCTTCAGTTTAGAACAGAAAGAAAAGTCTTGCAAGTTATCAACATTTTTATGCTCTTGCACAGTATGCCCTCCAACCTATCTACAGTAATTCCTCCATTATCTGACTTCACCTTATCCAAAGCTCGACATTATACGAACACAACTGGACCCCAGGGACCAAAGATATATAGTAATCTCTCAATATCTGGCTGCACATTATCCAGTCACAACTGGACACCAGGGACCAGATATATATAAATATAAATTTCACAAAACTTGAAGAAAATGCTCTCCAATAGTTAGCAAAGCTGCGCGGTCTAAGGAAATGTTGGTAACACTGCTTACACTCATAAACAGACTGAGAAAGTGTTTCAGGGTGTGGGAGGCCAGGAAATTTTTCTAGTGGGGGGAACGGTGTTGGAAGGCCGGGTGCCATGTCATGAGAGGGAAGCAGAAATAAGGCTGTTTACAGGAAGATTCACCTGCAGAAAGGGTCATTTTGGAAGTTGGTTGGGTGGCGAAGGAGTTTCCCTGGCTGGCATGGAGTGGGAAGGGTGGAGATGGTGGCGAAGGAGTTTCCCTGGCTGGCATGGAGTGGGAAGGGTGGAGATGGTGGGAAGGGTGGCTGGATGGAGTGGGAAGGGTGGAGATGGGTATGTAGGTGTTTAACATGTTAAAAGATTTTTTTTGTTTTATGTTTTTTATGTTTATGCTTTTTACACATTTTATTATAGGATATTTAAGTACTGTACTGTAACTTATAATTAAGTAATCAAGCACCCCCAAAAGAGAGAAAGAGAGAGAGACTGCACTAAGAAACACCCTACTATACATGCATACAGCCTATAACACATTTATGGTATTCAAACTTTATTAAAAGATATTACTGTACTGTAACTTGTAATATAAAATACTGTAATCATGAACAATGCAAAATAAGAGAGAGAGAGAGAGAGAGAGAGAGAGAGAGAGAGAGAGAGAGAGAGAGAACAACCAATACCACGGTAAGAAAGACACCTTCGTACGCACATAGGGCCTATACCTCATAAACACATGCAAATAACAGTACACACATCTACCTTCCCTTTCTCCCCAATCATTTCTCATTTTTTATTTCTTGGTGTTTTGTCACACAGTAATTTTCACTTCATAAAAAGATGCATAAACAAAAGAATTATGAAAAACCAATAGTAATGACAGAGCAAAACAAGGAGAGAGAGGTGGGAAAGCACTCATGTTTTTTGTAAGCTTTCCTGTCAATGTGATTTTTTTATTTGCTTTTTAATGGCTAACAGACAGTCACACACATGGTTTTCTCTAATTGGTTATATATGGTACCTGATAACAAAGAGCTTGTTCCCTCTTTGTAGAGCCTCTTTGTAGAGAGGGGGAAGGACGTGGAGGGGGGGACAAGTAAACCTCCTCACAAGTTTTTAAAAGTCCAGCATCCATAAGCATCAAGGGCAGCACACACTGGTAAGTGACCAGAGAAAAAGTGTTTTTGTATTTGTAGATCTGCTTTTTTTGTGAACGATGTGTTTTAAGGACTGTGATGTAATGGGTTTGGAAACCCAGCCAATTGGGGGACAAGCCAGTCCAACTTGCTGCTGGTCTCAAGCCCGGATAAATGAGAAGAGTTGCTGCCTGGTATAGCCAAATGAATATGAAAACAGTGGCAAAAACTAAATAATGATTCTTGAGTCAATAATGGAATGCAATAGGGCTAGAGCGTACCCTGTAAGCGACGTGCTGCAGTATCCCCTGACAGCAGTGAGAAATATGCAAAGGGTACCGCAAAAGTCACGACTGTGGCTAAAGCAGTTAGTGAGGAGAAAGGATTGGAAAAAGAAATAAAGATGAGAATTGGAAATTGGAATGTTGGTAGCCTCACAGGAAAGGAAGAGAGTTGGTTGATGTCATGCAAAGAAGGAAAATTATGATTCTATGTAAACAAGAGACTACATGGGAAAGTGCAAGAAAGCTTGGAGAAGGGTATAAAGTTTACTACACAAGGGATAATAAAAGGAGAAACGGAGTACGAATTATTCTCCATCCATATTTGCAGGAGAATGTCACAGAGGTCCAGCGTATCAGTGACAGGTTCATGGGTTTAAAGTTTGTGAAAGATAAGAGAGTATGGCATATCACCTCAGCATACTCCCCTCAGCAAGGATGTAGTGAAGAAGAGGAGGAGGAATTCAGAGGGAAATTAAAAGAATATATAGAGAGTTCCAAGAAGTGAACTGTTAGTTTATCTGGGGACATGAATGCCCATGGAGGTGAGAGTTCTGATGGCTTTGAAGGAATACATGGAGGAAGAGGTTTTGGAAGAAGAAACAAGGAAGGTGATAGACTGTTGGAATTAGCATAAACAATGAGATATGGAGAAGTCATCTGGTAACATACAAAAGTCGATAAAATGAGACACGAATTGATTGTTTTGGTTAGGAAGGAGGACAAGAAAATCATTATGGATTGTAAGATTCCAAATGAATCTGTTGTAGCTCAACATAAACTGGTAGTGGCAGATTTTAGGTTGAGCAATTAGGAAAAGAAAAGCCCCATCCATGAACAGGAGGATCAAAGCTTGGAAGTCGAAGAGGGAGAAGGCAAGAGAGTTCAGAAGTAAAGTGCAAAGAGCCAGAGAGGAGGGATATGTAAATGGAATGTCAGAATTGCCTGAAGAGATATGGGATGATATGAAAGAGATCGTGGTTCCAGCAGCAGTAGAGGTGTGTGGGATGAGACTGTGGTTTCAGCAGCAGTAGAGGTGTGTGGGATGAGACTGTGGTTTCAGCAGCAGTAGAGGTGTGTGGGATGAAAAGGTGGTGGGATGAATTGTGGTTTCAGCAGTGAGAGGTAGCAGAGGTGTGTGGGATGAAAAGTGGTAAACAGCAACAGGAAAAAGAAACATGGTGGTGGAATCATGAGGTTCAAACAGCCGTGAGGGAAAAAGAGTATAGCCAGAAGAGGGTGGAAAGAGGGTAATAACTACCAAAGAAGAGAGTACAGACAGACAAAGAGGGAAACAACGATAATGGTAGTGACTGCAAAGGGAGAAGCCAAGAGAGAGAGAGGTATGAGATGATGGGAACACCAGAGGGAGAAAAGACAACCTACAGAATTGCAGAAGCGGGAAGAAAAGACAGGTAGGATGTAGGAGAGGTAGGCATTAATCAAGGTAAAAATGGAAATATCTTAATTGAGGCAGAAGAGGTCAAGAGAAGATGGAAAGAATATTTTTCACAACTATTAAACACTGAGAATGAGTGTGAAGAACTGGTAAATGTTCCTCTAATAGAAGACCAATAGCAAACATTAGAGAGAGTGAAGTTGAGAATGCTATAAAGAAAGGAAGAGTAAATAAAGCTGCAGGAAAGTCAGAGTTAACAAAAGAAATGATTAAAGCAATGAGAAATCTAGGCAAAGAGTGAGTGCACACACTATTGGAAACGATCTGGGATGTAAAGGAAATGCCAAGGGACTGGAATGATAGTTGGATGATTAAAATGTATAAGCAAACAGGAGACGTGTTAAACTGTGGGAACTACAGAGGAATAAAGGTTTTGGAGCATGTATTCAAGATACTAGAAAGAACAGTAAATAGTAAAAGTAAGGTTGAGAGAGCTGATAGATATATATGAGCAGCAGTTTGGGTTTATGAAAGGAAAGAGCACAGTGGATGCTATTTTTATGGTAAGACCAGATCATGAGAAGTTTTAGAAGGAAACAGGAAAGTTTACATGTGTTTTGTGGATCTTGAAAAGGTGTATGACAGGATACCAAGAAGAGTAGTTTATTGGTGCTTGAGAAAGAGAGGAGTACCAGAGAAGTTGGTAAGGTTAGTGAAGGTGATGTATGAGGGGGGACAAGACAGACAAAATATGGGGGGACTGAGGCATTCCCTGTGGAGGTTGGCCTCCATCGGGGATCAGCTCCGAGTCCATTCTTGTTCCTTGTCGTTATATACACTTTGACGTAAGAATTACGGAACAACAAAGAATTGTGGGAATTGATGTTTGCTGATGATTTAGTCATTATAGCAGAAACAGAAGAACTGCAAGAAAGGTTGTTAGCATGGAAAGGAGCCCTAGAAGAGAAAGGATTGAAAGTGAGCACTGGAAAAACAGAGCTAATGACTAGTAGTAGAGAAGGACATGAAGAAGTAAACATTCAAGTGGAAGATGGTACAGTGCTAAAACAGAACAATTCTGAGTTTAACTACTTTGGATCAATAATAACAGAAGAGAGAGGTAGGTACTGAAAAGGCAGTGAGAGAGAGTGAAAGACGCATGGCAAAAATGGAGAGAAGTAACTGGAGTTGTTTAGACAAGAAATGCCGTTAAAGAAGTAACTGGAGTTGCTTAGACAAGAAATGCCGTTAAGGCTCAAAATGAAGATTTATAAGACAGTTATCAGGCCTGTACTATTATATGGGGCAGAAACTTAGGCACTTAAGAGGAAAGAGGAGGGACTATTGGAAAGAACCGAGATGGGGATGGTGAGATGGATTGCTAGAATATCACTACTGGAAAGGAGGGAGAGTTAAGATATAAGAAGAGTGTGTGGTATATGTAATGTAAAGAAGAAGGCTGGAAGCTCGTCTGAGATACTATGGCCATGTAATAAGAAGAGAGGAGGTGGAACCAATCAAGAGAGCTAAGAATATGCCAGTGATGGGGAGGAGGAGTGTGGGGCATCAGCAGATCAGATGGATGGGTGTGGTGAGGAAGGATATGGGTGAGGTGGGACTGGGGGGAAGAAGAAACAAGGAATAGAAGTAGATGGAGAAGGCTGACTCGAGCGGCCAACCCTGCTATACAATGGGACTAATAAGGTCGAAAAAGATGATGTAATGGGTTTGGGTAAGATGACAAAGGAAGTGATATACTCATTGTTATCTTGTAGTGTTTGAATTTTTTTCAAGTGTTTGCATTTTTTTCTAAAATGACAAAGGAAGTGATATACTCACTGTTATCTGGTAGTGTTTGCATTTTTTTCAAGTGTTTGCATTTTTTTCAAAGTGTTTTTATACAGAATATTTTGTTATAAATATGGGAAAATAAGTGTAATGAGTGTTTATGCTTGTGTGGTATTGATAAGGTAGGGTGAGGAAAGGTTGCTGTTTTACTCCAGTACTTTTGTTTTTTACCTTAACCAAATTTTGACCTCTTTCAACATGGCTGTAGCTCTATTAATCTGGATAATCAAGTGATTACTCTATCTAGCTATAGCTGGCTGTGAAGACCATACTGGGGACTCATAGTCTATGATTAGTCTAATCAACATAATCCATAGCACATACATGTTGCTGATTTCACCTTTGCAAAAGTTCTTAATTGCTTTGGTTCTGTTAATACGGGTAGACCATTTCATACATCAGAAATGTCAACACCAATATCTTTTACTTGGACCATTCTCATAATGGCATTCCCATCTACACCAACATAATGATATAAATTTCTCAATTTCCTTCAAAATTGTTTGTGTTCAACTTTGTCCCTGTTAAGTGCTGCTTTGTTCATTTGTAACAAGGGGCAGATTCTACTACCTTGTTCATTTTGAAACTTTATAGTTTTCACAAAAATCTGATAGGGCAGCGACATGGGAATCACTGGCAACTATCCACTAAGATTTATATGATGTCAATGTTGCTAATCATTAAGAAAAAGAAAACAGGATGGCCAATAACTGCCTAGCTGTGTTGTATCACAACTTTTCTTGCCTATCATTATCTCAGTCTGAGTGCAGGTGCAAACATACATCATGTACACATGCATGTGTATATGTGCATGTATGCATCACAGTGAGGTAAACTACAGTATGCACAAAAGAATATTAACTCTTAATAAAATAATAATAATCATGCACAGAGAGAGAGAGAGAGAGAGAGAGAGAGAGAGAGAGAGAGAGAGAGAGAGAGAGAGAGAGAGAGAGAGAGACATTAATATGATTGCTGTGAGATGGAACTGACATAAGAACTGAATTCTGACAGTTTAATTTAGCTAAATAATACTGTACTCAGCTAAATAATACTGTACTTGAAGACACTGCCTGTGCGCATGACACTAGCAAAAGACTAGGTATAGCATTTAGCTCCTTTCACTTTTTGTTCACTTGTAACGGTTAAATTAAAATGTGTTTGAGGGCAACAGGAGCTGCATGTCCAAATGAGTCCAAGACACTATAAAACAATTAGGCAACACATTTAGATCTCTCTCTCTCTCTCTCTCTCTCTCTCTCTCTCTACTCACAGGTTGATTTTCACACTTTAGAGAACCAATATCACTCTGTTTTTGGAAGTTGCTCACATTCAACGTATGAACTCAAAATACAGTACACCCTAATGAAAGGTAATTAATTTAAGTGTTAATCTCAAAATGTAATGCATTTCACATTTACCAAAGGCTCTGAACAATGATTTATGATAGCCCAAGTTCTAACTTTCAGTGTGTTTTGGATGGTATCAAGATTTCATAGATTTTTATGCCATATGAACTAAATAACAGTATTGCTGTAATTCATCTTTAAAAAGCCCTGTGCGCGTGCACACGGTTTTGATTTTTAATGTGTATGTACCAAAATGCAGTAGAAAATAGTAGCTGCTTGCTCTATACAAAATCAGTATGTGTACACATGTATGCATACAAATATGTGCATGTATGCATAAACACATATCGTACATAATAATGCATCTGCGCATTTGCTTGCCATTCTCTGTTTCTGAGTTATTCCTTACCAGTAAAATTTTTTTTCAAGTTAGGCCCATGTCAGCAGTTTTGGTATTGCTCACATGTATGGGAGAGAGAACTGGTTTGGTTTATATTTTGTATACAGTAGTACTGTACAGTACAGTGTATTCTGGGTTGTTATAAGCTTATGCAGTACTTGGTAGAAACAAAACGAGAAAATAAAAGTTACAAATTGCTGTTTTACGCCCAAATTCTAGCAAGACCTTGGTTGTATTAATCCTGAGAAATAAATAAAATAAAAAGATTATAAATAATTCTAGAAAAATTAACAATCCCTCGATTATCCAAAGAAACTGGTTTTGCTAAGTCAAATAAAAAACTTGCATAATTTTTATGATAAAAAATTATTTGCTAATTTTTAAATATGCAAACAGCAAAATATCAATAAAATTTTTTTTCCTTAAAAAACATTCACCAAATGATGTACCAATGTTACCCCTATCTCATTAAAAGAAAACAGGTAAGGCTTGAATAGTACTGTATGAAAGAAAATATGTGTGCCTGAATATAAGGGCAACTTGATTAGTTTTCACCTTGGTAAGAGTAACAGTTGTAGGAGTGTTAACACATAGCTGTAAGTCATATTTTTAAGGGCAATGATATAAGACAACTTTGAAATTATATTAAAGTGTTTTAGGATGATAGCTTAAGGTATACAGGCAGTCCCTGAGTTAAGGCGGTCTCTACATAAGTTGATCCAATCTCAAGGCGCTTTTCAAAAATATTCATAAAAAATTTGATTCTGACTTAAAGTAAATCCAAAGTTAAGGCTGATCCAGACTTGAAGCAAAATCTGAAGTTAAGGTGGTTTCTGAGCGGCGTACCTGTCGATCCAATCTTACAACACTTTTCAAAAATATTCATAAAAAATTTGATTCCTACTTAAGGTGAAATACGAAGTTAAGGCAGATTCCGACCTAAGGTAATATCCGAAGTTAAGGTGGTTGGTTGTACTAGTTTCTGAGCAGCGCAGAAATACAAAACAATCCAGACCAACACCAATCTTCAGTATGCCGCCATTCTGCTACGTTGTACTATGTTGTATTCCACTACATTCGTTTCATTGTCGCTTGAGCGTATTGTGCTTCTTCACTCTGTCCTTTACTATAGCTCCAAAATGCAAGGCTGATTCTTCTGATGGAAGTGCATCGAAGAAGACGGAAAACCATCATGATGGACGTGAATTTAAAAATAGTGAAGTGTTCAGAGATGGGAGAATCCAACTCAAACATAGGTCGTGCACTTGGCCTTAATCGTACAATGATTGTGACTGCAGTAAAAGATAAGAGCGTATCCTTGAATATGTTAAAGGTGCTGCTTCAATGAAATCGAAGCTTATAACAAAGAAACATGGTGAAGGCCTTGTTGAAATGGAATGATTATTGTTGATCTGGCTTGAAAACCATAGCTAGGGGCAAATTCCAGTGAGCCTTAGTATCACTGAAGAGAAGGCTAGATGATGCAATAATAATGGAAAGGGGGAAGGGAGTGCAAGTGAACTGTTTGTGCCTGGTGAAAGTTGGTTTAATCGCTTCAAGGCTCATGCTAATTTGCACAATCCTAAGGTGCAAGGTGTAGCTGCTAGTGCTGATGAGGAAGCAGCAAACAATTTTCCTAGTGGGTTGGCTGAGATGATTAGAGGGAGGTTACTCTGCTGAGCAAATGTTTAATGTGGATGAGAAAGGCTTATTTTAGAAGCGTATGTCTAGTCGTCAGTACATATCAAGCTCCCTGTCAGTGAGAAGTCTAAACAGAAGGCTTGGGTTACACTTCATATCTTTGAAGACTGGTTTACTAAACACTTTGTGCCACCAGTGGAATGATATTGTGCTTCAAAGGGTCTGCCCACTAAGGTTTTATTTGTGTTAGATAACGTCCCTGGACACCCTTCACAACTGGATGACACGCATCCTAGCATGAAGGTAGTTTACCTTCCTCCAAATACTACATCGGTTTTACAACCAATGGACCAGGATTTCATTGCTAACTTTAAGGCATAATACCACCGAAGGACGATAAACAGTACCTTCAAGGCCATTTAAAGATAAAAGGAGTTGACACTAAAGGAATTTTGGAAGTCCTGCAACATTTTAGAAGCTTGATTGTAAAGCAGACCAAAATTGTTGGAATAAGGAGATAAATTTGGAGGTGGATGCTGATGATGTCAAGGAGTTGCTGGAATCCCATGTAGAGGAGTTAACTCCAGAGGACCTCATTCAGCTAGAGAAGCAGATGATTGAGGAGGAGGAAGAGGCACCAGTCCCAGAGCCCAGGTTATTAAGTGCTAAAGGCTTGTCAAAAGCTTTGGCCCTAACAGAGCAAGGGCTGGCACTGAACAAGGCATACTATCCAGTTTAGCCTTGATTGTTATTTCAAGAAGCGAGAACCAGTATTGTAATATATTTACTGCAAACATAATTTTTATCATCATCATTCCAAAAGTGAACCTTTCTCTTAATCCAGACTCCCGTGCACCTGGATCTCCAGCTCCATCTGCAACTTTACATAACCCAAGTAAGGAATTCTCCACTTTTTTGAGTTTTATATAAATAGTTTTATAAATTTTATATAAATAAAAAGTATACTGTACTGCAATATTTATATTTATTGCATACTCTATCATTTTTATCATTACCATTCCAGAAGTGATCCCTTCTTCAAATCCAAACTTCCCTGCACTTGTACCCTCTCCAGCTCCATCAGGTAAGGAATTCTTCACTTTTTTTGTTTTATAAATTGTTTTTATAAATGTTATAAATAAGCACTGTACTGTACAGCACTGCAATATATTTTTATCATTATCATTCCAGACTCCCAAGCACCTTTATCTCCAGCTCCCTCATTACAGACAAGAACCTGAAAACTGAAGCTTCAAAAAAGTTAACTTTATCACATTTACGTGTTAGAAGCAATTTTATTTTATGTATGTCTTCGGACTGTGTTTTAGAAGAAATCCAGATGGGATGCCCAATTTCCAACTTTTGGTTCCCAGGATGGGGGCTACTTCAAAATGGTGGCTGTCTGTGTCCTTATTTTGCTCATAACATAGCCAAGTAGCACCTCAAATTGAAGGAAATTCAACAAAGAATGTAGTAGATACATCAGCTCTGCATCTCATTCATTTCGATCAATACTAGATGCATTTTAGTGTTCCCTGGGAGAAATTCCTTATAATCAATACTTCCCCATAATCCTGGGAGACTGTTGTTTGCAATGGCAGTATCTACCCGCATACCAGTGTCATATGAGACTGAGATGTTCTGCAGAATGAAGCAGAGTCACCAGTTCTTTGAATGGGTAGCATGATGCACAGCCACTCCCAGTTCACGATGCTTTGCTGTCATTTTTCAGGACTACTCAGAACATCTTTCAGCTGTCTCCTTTGGAAGAAATCCGTCTTTCTCGGAACTGTCATTGTCTGAATCTAGTATCTTTTTTAATGCTGAGTCCTTAAGAGCTGCTGGGACAATCATTAATGGTTTTTGACATCGAGAGGTTACATGAATGCCACTTTATCTCGGAAATTTTAAACTTTTTCCTTTCTATGAATTCTGTATGGGCTTGGATTTGCACCATGTTCATGTAAAAGGGTCTCACTGTACCTATAGTAATCCCAAACCGCTTTGAGGGAATAAACGTGTCCCTCTGCTATTCCTCACTCCAGCTCTTCCACGATTGTTCCAAAGCAATCTGCTTGCTCATCTTCCATCCCAGAAGAGCCCACTTCTGACCTCTTTCTTTGGAAAAGTACAAAGCATTTCAAGTGATACTTCCCTTCTGCAGCAATAACGCTGTTGATGCCTCCCAATCTACATGCCATGGTCTGATCACATTTGCAAAGCTTGAGCATTGTATCGGAAGTGTGCTTTGTCATCACTTGGCAAAGCCTTGAGAGTGTAACATCCAACTGGCAAATCATGCATTTTGCCCAATTAATAGGGCTTATGTCTAATCTCAGAGACTTTCTAACAGGTTCAGCCTCAAGGTCTGGTAAAACTTGCATTTTCTGGTCTGCTGATGATTTCTCAACTGGATTTTGCTGACGTTTACACAGTCCTGAAATAAATGTCTTACTTGTGAAGGATGAATAGCAAGACTTGTGCCAGGTGAGCTTATCTTTTTGATCAAGAACATTGTGTTCTTTAAATGTCTCAATGCATCTGAGATATGTTGGACTGTAGTACTTAAGTCTTTCTACAATGCTGTCATTACCACTGCGTGGTGAATCCACACTTGCCAGTCTCAAGAGACTGCTTTTGCTTGTTCTTTTCACATCCTGGCAGAATAGAGAGATCAAAATCAATTCCTGAGGCAGTATCACAGCTTGTAGATGGCTACATGATGCTTCATTTCACAGGAGTCTGAAAACAAACTGTTGAATACGGCATTAGCATACACTCAAAATGAAAAAAAAAAAAAAACAGCTGACAGAATGAACAATATCGCCATTACATTGAATTCCACCTAAATAAAACCTTTCGAAACCTGTTTAGTGCATCAAAGCATAAGAAAAGACATAAAGTTTGTCTTTGAACTCCAATTAAAAGCAGAAATACATGAAAACCCCTATTTGAAAGTCTGCCATTCTGTATTCAATTGGTGGCCAAACTATTGGTCGAGCAAGGTGGCATCCCATCTGAACAAGTTCACAAGCCCCATAATAACAAATTCAGATGAGATGCCAGCTTCCAACAAGCAAATGTGATTAAGTTCACCATTTCTGAATACAGCCACCTGACTTCATTTCTATATTGTTTTACAGTATAAATTGCTTTATATAAATTTTATAAATAAGTACAGTACTGTACAATACAGTACTATACTTATTTTTATCATTATCATTTGAGATTTTCCAGCACCTTCTTATAGTTCTACTGTATTCATGAATCTCAAGCTCCCTCATGTAAATACAGTAAGTGCTGCCCTCCTTCCATTGGGCAAGCCAACCACAGGATTAAAGGTAAGACTTTCCTCACTTTTTTTTTTTTTTTTTATAAATTTTTTAAAGTTGAGATCCAACTTAAGGCGCTGCCTCAGGAAAGGATCTCCTTTGTAATTTGGAGACTGCCTGTATTTGATGTTTGAACTACTAAAATAGGCAGTCATAAGCATTTTTAGGATGACAGTTTAAGGTATATTTGGTTTTTGAAGTATTAAAATAGGCCATTATAAGCATTTTTAGACAGGGGATCTCAAGTATTCGCGAATTTGTAACAAAATATACTGCATCAATACACTTTGAAAATGTAACCCCTTTTTTTTCTCTCTCTCTCTTAAATGACACAAGTTTAGTAAGCAGGTAGCCTACCTGTGTTTACACACAGCCTACCATGGTTTTAAGACCATTAATGCATTTTTATACAGCAACTTTATCAGTTGTTACCATATTGTTTTACCATGCACAAGACACAAAATGTGCATGTGTATGAATAATTGACCTAGGCTAGGTGTTACACTCAGTGTCCATTTGCAAAAGTCAAATTGTTTATTATTCTGTATTTAACATAAATTTAATGGTAATGAAACTGCTATTTTACTTACAGGATCCATTTATGCTGTATTATTATTGTGCTATATCATCATTGTAATATGTATAAAATAACCTATCGTCCAGCAATTTGCAATGTTTATGTTCTCAGAATCAGCTAATTGAGCCTACTAGCATAAGAACTAGGAAAATGAAAAATTAATTAAATTTTTTTTAAGTAATTTGTATTTTTCCTAACATACAAACCTGAGGTCTTTATATACGGGATTAACTTTCAGTGAGCTGGAAATCCAGCCATTAAAATGTTTGCACGTTGGTTATGGTAACAGTTGCCGAAGGTAGGGGCGGAAGTAACACCCACCCAGTCAGAGAGCACTCAAACCTACGTAGTTTACCTTTTGGCTCAGGTAAGAGAATGAGGGGTGGTAAGAGGTGGGCCCTTTATGTAAAGACCTCAGGTTTGTATGTTAGGAAAAATGCAAATTATTTTAAAACTGTCATTTCTTCCCACATGAATACAAACCCTCGGTCTTTACATATGGGAGACTTACTTTTGGAGGGAGGATTTTAGGTAAATCTCTGAAATGACTGGTAGTTTGGCTAACCTGGGTACTCTCTTCCTGGTCATGAAAGAAGCAATGGAAGGAGGCTGTACCTCTGATCTACTGAACAAGAGATGTTCAATCATCAGACTTCTGGGCATCTTGAATTAAGGGAATGTAATGTCCTTGATTCGAAAAGGTTTGGATGAACCCACAGTGTCGGAAACTATAAAGCTAAGAATATCCAACTGGATTGCTCATAGCCAGTCCCTCTCTCTCCTTGCTAGAGAGAAGGAAGGATTTGCATCTATTAATACCCATAGAACTAGATTATAGATAGGATACTCAGTCATCTAGACCACCTACACGCACACCGGTCCAGCATGAGACGATTCATTCACTGTTCCTCTGTCCACTGGAAGAGGAAGGGAGACAAGAGAAAAGGAGGAGGCCAGTCCACAACCTTCTCCTTGCAGCCGCACACTCTGGGTGAGATACGACCTGTTCCTCAAGATCTGGGTGAACTAAACGACTTGGCAAGTAATCACCATAGGATCCAAGGAAAAAGGAGTCCAAGGACCTATAGGCAAAGTCCCAAGGTAAAAGGAGATGAATGAGATCTGCACGATTACATTCCATCCTAGTACTTGACATACAGGTTCTTCCTGAGTGCGATGGACAGGTCGATGACCCTGGCCTGGAGAGATCTTGTCCGAAACATATTGATGTCCACTAGTCAGAGAAATGACAATTTGGATACCATTTCTTGGGCAACTTGGAGCTAACAAATGAATACTTGGCACTGGGTTGAAAGACTAGTTTATGGAGCTAGCATAGATGTCATAATGTCACTGGTGCCACAGGACCATAGAATGAGAATGATCTACCTCATCAGTCATTTTCGAAACATGTACAAGTAGGCAGACCAGAACAGAGCCAACTTCAGGGAGTCGAGAAAATGACTATGATCGAGCTTCTTCTGGGGTTGAACGAATTCCAGATAGCCAAGGTGCCAAAATCAACTGTCATTATCTCCCGACTTCATCGAAAAATTGTTGTACAGTACTTACATCTATTTTGTTTATAATGTCTGGTTGGCTACTGTACTGATTGTGCTTCTGTCTGCTTGTATACTTGCACTGCCATAGAGTAGAAGAAAGGACAAAGAGCCCTTTCTTGTAAGCCTGGCGCCACCATGGTGTCATTGCTATCACAATGAAAAGTGTCTATCTTAGATCTTGAGACTCTTGGAAGTCTAACAAGAACTGTGTCTAAGTTCCAAGAAAGGGAGTGTAAGAGCCTGCCACCCTGGTCAATGTTCTAGAGAAAAATCTCTGCAGGAAGGTAGCGTAACCATGGCACTACCTTGATGTCGTTGCTATTAAAGGAGTGCCTATTCAGATAATGAGGCTCCTGAAACTGCCTCAAGAGCCACAAAATATTCTCTCCTCAGGTTGTGGATCAACTGGTAATTGCAGCAGAAGCAATAGCCACATCTTACATCTCCCACTCCTCACAGGAGGAGTGTAACTACATCAAGTCAAAAGAAATGGAGCTTCTAGACATCACTTCTTGACCGAGTAGGAACCAAGAACAAGTTGTTAAAACTTAGTTTGGAGGTATTGTTGATTCCCTGAAAAATCAGGCAAACTACAGGAAGTTGTGAGCCTAAGACTTGGATCATGGATGCAACAGATGTCTCCTGTGAGCCAACAGCATGTGAAGTTTCTAGGAGGTCACTTATCAAAGTACTGACTAGTCCCAACGTTTATGACCATGGATGCGAAAGGCATCTCCTAGACGTCAACAGAATCCGGTGCTCCACAGGGTCACAAATCCAAGCACCGACCTGATGCCCCTCACTGCTAACTTCACTGATTGGATGAGAAGCGATATTTTCAATGTGGGATGGTTGATGTTACGTCATGGTTGGTAGAGATAGAGCCGAATAGTAACATCCTCAGTGTTGAGATTGAAGAAGTACTGTAACTGAATGTGTTCCTAAATTGAACAATTCTTTGAAATGTTGAGGTGTCAAGACTAATTGCCGCTATCACTGACCCTAGTGACTGAACTTGTCTGTCATACATCCCTCATCCTGGAATGTGTCTGACTGACCGGTGTGCTGACTATGCTACTGCAAACCTGTGCACCCACACTGTCAATGGAATGTGCACCATCAATAGAGGATATGACAGGACACCAGCCTCCAACCCCCATCTTGCTGACTAAGGAACCACCATGATACCATTCATTAACAACGTTATGGAAAGCCTATCCTTGGATCCTGAGGCTTGGAGACTCAAAACCATCTATGTTAAGGCTAAGCTAGGTTGGGTTAAGCACCCAACCTAACCTCACTCAACCTAGACACTTGTAGAACAGGTAAGTATTCTCTGGATGATGCCATGAAACTAGAAGACCCAGGATACTGAAGTGGAGGTTTGGTAAGACTAAGCTACAACTAGTTAGGCTAGGCTAAGAACCTAAGCAAACCTAACCTAACCTAGTCCCTTATAGAACAGGAGACTACCTCCTGGTTGATGTCATTAGACAAGAAATTCCAGGATACTGAAATGCAGGACTAGTAAGGTTAGACTAATGGAATTCTTATTTCTATTTCTGTACATAAATGTCTCAAAATCACAAAACAGCTGTTTCCCAATTAATTTTTTTACGTCATATTCGATGTTGTTGAGGTCAGTTCTTTTGGGGGGGGGTGAGACAAGCACTCGTGTTTATTGTCAGCTTTCTTGCTACGGGGAAAAATGTATACGTCATTGTGATTTTCTTACTTTTCATGGCTGATAAGCATATGCACCATAAACATATCTTACACTATTTGGCCACAACCGGAAAGTATCAGTGCACTCGGTAACTACGACCATTTTCCCCTCTTTGTACAGACATGCATGATTAGTCGCTCGTTTGAACTGTTTGTGAATGGACTGCACTTGCAATGTTTGTACCCCTAGAATGTGGCTTTCACTGCAGTGTCTGCAGCATTGCAGGTCCTGCTTGTGTTGCTTATGGTATTGTGTATTTTTTGCATGGCCCCACTATGTCCTAAGAGGGCAAGGAAGGTATTGACCCTTCAAAAGAAACTAGAAATTGTTGGGAGAAGCATAGCAACGCCCAGTCAACCTTGCATGATATCAAGGCTTCTCAGGATAAGCTGAAGAAGTATGCAACAGACTTTGAAAAGAAAAAGATAGCCAGGAGTCAAGCCCGCAAAGTCACAGCAAAAGGCTGTTATGAGGACACTGAGGAGTCAACCTGGGTGTGGTTTCATCAACAAAGGGCTGCTGGCACAAACATACGCAGTGCTGAGTTGAAGGCTGTGGCTACAAAGCTCACAGGCTTACATAAGATTGCAAACTTAAAGGAATTTGAAGGTTGGCTGTTTTGATTCAAAATTTGACATGGGATTTCTAACAAGAAGACTCATGGCGAAGCTTTGGATGTTTCTGAGGAGAGATTAGAAGAATTCTGCTCGACACTGCAAGATTTAATAAGAAAAAAAAAGCATTGTTTTAGGGCAAATCTACAATGCTGACAAAACTGATCTATTCTATTGCTCCTTACCCACTAACACCTTGGCTGATGAGAAGGAAAAGTATTTACCCATTCAAAAGCTGTCCAAGCAATACATGGCTGCTTTATGTGCAAATGCTGCTGGTGGGCATTGTTGCAAACCAGTGGCAGTTGCACATGCAAAGCAACTACAAGTCCTGCATGGATTGATGGATAGGCTCCCAGTAATTTGGTATCATTCAACAAAGGCTTGGTTCACCGCCAAAGTTGTAACCGATGATTCCATAAACATTTTTGTAAGGAGGTTATTCTATTCATCATAGGACCTCGGCATTGCTTCTCATATACAATGCACCTGCACATCCTAATACAGCCCAGTTGGTTGAAGATGAAGTTCTTATTAGGGTCATGTATTTGCCTTCTAATATGAATGCACTCATTCAGCCAATGGACCAAGATGTTTCTGTTCCGATGAAATGGCTATACTGTGCTGGAGGAAGTTTCTGGGGGAGGTGATGGTAATATTGGAGGACGAGGAGGAGAAGGAGCAAGGCTTTGATATACAGGGGAATGGACACTGAAGAATCTTCACTAAAAAAATCTTCACAAGTATTTGCTGAAGTCTACCATCTACAACTTCGGAGATGCTTCGAGGGACATCGCTGTAGAGACCCTCAACCATGCCTGGAACCATATGCCGAATGGAGAAAATGGCATGACGGACCTCCAGTGGTCCGAAGTCAACAACTTCCATGCCACACTCATGACTGAGGTGATGATGTTCCTCAGGAAGATGTACAGGAGTGGCTGGATGACAACGGTGGCAACCCTGGCTACCAACTACTCTCCAAAAACAAGATAACTGCTGCTGCTGCTGGTGGTGATGAGGAAGTGGCTGAAGACAACAACAATGACTATGATGAGGCTCTTTCACGACGACTTGAAGTTTAAAGAGTGATGATTGTTGTTAATGAGCATATTTAGTATTTATGGTCATAGGATATTGACAAGGTAGGGGGAGGAAGGGTACTGAGTTGCTTTTGAATACCCATAAAGTTTTCTACTTGCCCTTACCTGGATTTTTCCCTTGTCTGACAGGGCCTTGGCTCTATTAATCCGGATAATCGAAAGATTGCTTTATCCAGGTAAGTCCAAAACTCTGGGGACACCAACACCATCACTCCTTCAGCTGATACAAGGAGTGTGGCATCATGGTAATTGAAAGCTCTGCAAAAAAAAGAAAACTTCAATCACACAGAAAAACAACTTGGGCAAATTTTCCACATCAGCATCAGATCAAAGAACCTTGCTGGCATCAAAAGTTCACCTTCTGATATTGTCCAATCAAGAAAAATAATTCCACACCTTGAACTGAAGACAGTTCAAGCTTCTGCAAGCATCAGTCCCATACAAGGCAGACCCATGCACCTTGTATAATGAGGGTAAATACTGGCATTTTGAATGACATCCTAAGCACCAGAACATGAGAAAACTCTTCAAGCTGTGCTCTAACCAAGAGGGAAATCCTTAGTTTTTCCACAGACTAAGTGGTTGCCAATGTGCCTGAGGATAACAGAAACCAAGTCTCTATTGAATCCGCCTCCTCAACACGCGAGGATAAATGTAAACACATTGAATAACATGCTGCTGAAACACAGATGACTCCTCAACATAGGTTCCTCATCCTCCTGGGCAGAAAAGTGAGCTGGGGTGGCAGAGCAGATTCTTTTAAACAAAAAACCCAGATGAAATGGGAGAGAAGGCACCAAAAGGTGCACTCTTTTGTGGTGCCAAGCTGGAAACACTGCAAGGCAGTGAAGAAAGCAATGAAATAATGCCACTAAGCATATGAAATGCACGTTCTTGATGTGCCTCATCTAAAGTGCCAAGCAAAACTGAGAAAGTAATGACATGACTTACCACTAAAAGTGGTGGTTGACAGAACCACCTCACTTGTAACTGCCTTACCAGACCAAATGTTGTCAACGGAAGACAAATCACAAGCCAAAAAGACTGCCAAAATGTTATTTTCATGACAAAATTAAGTTTCATATATACAGGTTGGCCATAACTAATCCGGCATCATTGGGACCTAGAGGGTGCCGGATAAGCCATTTTGCCGGATTAGCCATTTATTAGGCTAGAATACACGAAACCCAGTAGCTAAGCACCTCATCCTAGAATTAAAATATCCCATAAATCAGTACAAGTTGGTTAATAAAGAAAAGACAATTATCATATACAGGTAGTGCTCGAGTTACGATAATTCGACTTACGATATTTCGAGTTTACGATGGGGTTAGCAGTTAATACCGATACGAAAATATTTAGGAAATATTTTTAGATTTTGCGCAGGCGCAGGCAGCGAGAGAGACCAACTTCCTTTCCTCCATCTCTTTATTCCATCTGCTAGTTAAAAAGGTAAAAGAGAATGATAAAAGTATTGTTAGTAACGTTATACTCTTGCGTAAATGTGTACCGCCATAAACAACCGAACAGGAAACTGTTGTTTTGCTAATAATCGTCCCGGATAACAACTGTTATGCTTGTATTTCAACCATCGTACGGTTAAACAATTACTGTAGTTATGTTACAAATGACGTTAAGTACAGTACAATAGGACTGATATATTTTGTACACTATACCCTCATTCGCTTTGGAGAAAAGATCGGCAAGGAAATATACTGCTGCAGTAACTTTATGCTGCAATTTGTAGCTGAAGCTGAGGAAGCAATGTTCAAGCTGTTAGTGACTATAGATTATCGTGCATCGGCAACATGGATGAAACTTGACTGTAAATAAAATTGGAGAGAATGTATTTTTATCAAAACTACTGGGCATGAAAGAATACAAATTACTGCTGTTTTCACGCCGATAAAAGATAAATATGTAAAGCTCGTATTATGATGAAATCAAGAGAAAATAGCGAACTGAATCTTGATCTTTTTCTTACACAAAACAAACATGCCCCCAAAACGGCCAGCCGCGATTCCCGCGAACGTCACATATTAACGAAAAAAAATAGCTAAATTAATTTCACAACAAAACGTATTTAAGTTATATTTTGATTTAAAAACATTTCATATAACGAAAAATATCCTTGTCCCAAATAAAAAAAGTATCTATTCATTTACGCTTACTAGAAGCAAGAAAAGCTCTCTGAACTGAGTTAAATGCGGCGAAATAAACACCGCGTTATTGATTCCAAAAACAAAACATTGATCGCAATTTATAATAAAAAAGCAATATGAGAATATACGCAATTGGATACGATGTAGTAAAGCATAACTTTTTAAAAGATCCATGAAAAAGATGCACATTCGTTATGTTGATGTTTGTATAATACTGTTAATATGTGAATAGAGTTTAGTACAATGTAGGCTAGGCCATCGTATATGTAGCCTATAACGATATACCATAGCGTAGGCCAAAGACAATAATAAATGTAAACAATGGAACAGCAAAAGCATGCCTGTGTTTACAAACACCTCCAGTTTGTTGAGGCAGCACACTGCGCCACCAAATCGAAGCGGCCAGCGAGCGAGTTAGCGCAGCGACCCGGGAAATTTGAAAATTAGTGCGGAAACAGAAATTACTGTGCCGGATTACTGATTGTTCCGGACTACTGATTGCCGGATTAGTGATGGTCAACCTGTACTTACCAAGTAATTACATAGCTATAGTTTCAACCCAAGCGGCAGCCTTTATTTAAAAAAATCGTGGTAGCACTTCGATAGTTTAGTGTAGATGACAAGCCCAGCCCACTAACAGGAGTACTGGAAACGACTTAGCAGAAAACATTCTGTGTGCCTTATGTCCATGAGAGGGGAGGAGGGTGGACTCTGATTCTGTAATTACTTGTTAAGTATATATGAAACTTAATTTTATCATGAAAATAACATTTTCATATAAGTAACTTAACAAGTAAGCTGAATCCCACATTGACAGGAGGTGGGATACATGGACATATTCCACTCCAAAACATTAAGTAATAGTAATGGATTTGAAATAAAAGTCTGATAGCATTGAAACAATGTTTGTCATTTCCTTACCTGGTAAAAGAGCTACAGCAGGTGAAAACTGCCTCTGGTTGGTGCTCATCTTAACTTGTAGTGGCGTAGCGGTTGAGCCGTGGGTCGCTTCTACTTAATTGGGATTGTGCAGTGGAGGATAGGCATCATTGCTGGCAAAGCATACACCAGTGCCCTTGCCCTAGTGCAGTACCAATATAAAAAAACAACCAGACAACGCTTTCACCTACACTGAAAACATCACAACCCATCCACTGAGACGGGTAGGTACTCCTGGTACGTTGTACCCCCTAGCTCCTGAAAATTCAACACCTTACTTCAAGGCAAAGAGATTGTTAGAGAAAAAGAGATTCCTATGCTTCCTCTCTGAATACCATGCCAGCCACTGAAAATGGCCCCAAGGTTCTGCAATTTTCAAACACTTTCAACTTCTTTCAAATAGTGCGACATGAAGATCGGTTTGCGCTACCAGTAGGTCACCAGCAGAATCGAAGTGAGGGACACAAGTGCCTGAACGCTAATAAGGTAGAGACTGCCATGACGTCATGAGGTTTCGGTTTAAAAGTAGGCAAAATGTTATCCTGAATCTGAGAGTGCACCTCAGAAATTAAGTCTTTTATGAAAGACAAAGCGTTCTTCGTCAGAAGGCGGGACAGGTTCTTGACAGAGCACCAGAGGTTACTGGATGGTCCTCTAATCTTCTCAGCCCTGTCAAGGTAATCATTTAAAGCCCTAGCAGGACAAAGAACTCGCTCTTCTTCTTCAGAGCCAAGGTATCTGTTAAGGACTAAATGAAGAAAGAACAGGGGGCCAGGGCTTGGAAGGGTCCTCGTTCTTGGCAAAAACCCAAGGGCAAAGTAGCAAACTGCGTCTCCTTGTAAAAAAAAACTACCCTTTATCAATGGCTTGGAACTTGCTAATATGTTAGCAGTAGCCAAGGCCACGAAGAAGAGTCTTTTGAGTAAGGCTAGCCATTTCAACACTACGTCCGTTAAGATCTGGGATTGATGCCAAATTCAGGACCTGTGTTTAAACACTGAACTAAAAACAGCTCGATATCCCTTAATGGTGGAGGCCAAGAGATTTCTAGATCTCCTCTGGCAAAGAAGGAAATCCACAATTTGGGTCACAGGTGTCTCATAAGAAGAGACGTCGAGTCTGAGACACCAGCTTCGGAAAATCGCCCCTTAGCCTGAAAGACGCGGCTAGGAAATCAACGCTTGCATCTTGCAATAGCCTCTGCAGTGTCTTGAAAACCTTTACACTCTGACAGGCTTCCGGACAGTCTGAAGCCTGTCAGGGCATGAGCGGACAACCTTTTGGTATCTCTCAAAGAGAGGTTGTCTGAGTAGACACGGTTTTTGGGGAAGGATTCCCAAAAAGTCAACCCATAACCACAGCAGGTCCTGGAACCATTCTTTCATGGCCAAGAATGGGGCTATGTGAGTCATTGTAATGTTGCGATGAGCCTAAGCCTTGTTCAACACTTCCCTGACCATGTTGAAGGGTAGAAAGGCGTAGAGGACCAAGTAGGACCAATCTAGCAGGAGGATAGCGATGGTTCTTTGAGAAGGCAAACAGGTCCAATGCTGGCCTGCCCCAAAGTTTTGTAGATTTCAATAGACCTGGGAATCCAAGGTCCACTTGGTGGGAAGGACCTGCTTTTGATGGCTCAGTTGGTCCGCCACAATATTTAGTTTGCCCTGAATAAATCGAGCGACTAGACTCACTCGATTTTGATCTGTCCACAGTAGAAGGTCTCTAGTTGTCTGGCAGAGAGAAAACAAGTCAGTGCCACCTTGCTTTCGTATGTGCGTTAGGGCTGTGGTATTGTCTGAATGGACTACCACAGTCTTGTTGTGAACTAGGTTTGAGAAGCACTGAAGCCCTATGTGAATTGTTTTCAGCTCTCTGACATTGATATGAAGGTTCTGTTCTTCCAGCGACCACGTCCCAGAAACTTCCCAGTTCCCCGAGAGGACTCCCCAACCTAGAATTGAGGAGTTTGAATACAAGTCTAGGTTTGGACTCAGATGAAGTTTGCCTAACTTGACGAACATCTCAATGGACGACAGAGTCCCCAGTAGGTTCATCCACTGATGGGCCGAGCAAGACGAACGGGCTAGAAACTTGTAGACCATCTGACGGCAGCTGGTGATTCTCTTGGCAGAAGGTAAAGCCTGAAAAGTCCAAGAGTTGAGACTCATCCCCACATAGAAGAACTCTTGCGATGGGCCAACTGGGGTTTCTGAAGGTAGATGATAATTCCCAGTTCCTGGGAGAGGAGATGTTCAAGTCCTTCGTGCACTTTTCCCTCGAAGGAGATCGAAGAGGCAAATCGTCCTGATATACACTGATGTTTATGCCTAAAAAATAAATTTGTTGGAGAAGTGAGGATTCGAGTGGACACCTGAGGTGCCTTAGAGAGGTTTAAGCAAACAGCCCGAAACTGGAAGATTTTAGCTGGCACTGGACACTTGAGAGCTGGCACTGGGCGCTTGGGTGGCTAATGTGGGGCGCCTGAGAGAATGTCCTGGAAGATGAACCTTAGATACTTCCTGGAGTCCGGATGGATGGGGAAGTGGAAGTATGCATCCTGCATATCCAAGGTTATCATCCAATCGCCCTAGTGAATAGATGAAAGGACTGACTGGTTCAGCTCCATTCGAACTTTGTCTTCCGGACGAAGAGGTTGAGGGCGCTCATGTTGAGGACTGGTCTCCAAACCCCAATGATTTGGGGACCACGAACAGATGGAAGTAGAAGCCTTCTGAATTGATGTCCTCAACTTCTACTAAGGCTCTCTTTCGAAGGAGAGAGGAGACCTCCTCCAAAAGGGCGGAATGTTTTTCTGAGCTGCTTGAGAAGGCTGTCAAAAGGGGGCTCTCCAAACACGGAATGGAGTAGTCCTCCCTCAGAACTTTGACAATCCACTGTTCTGTCCCTCTGATACTCCACTTCTCCCAATACTCGAGAAGACTGGCTTCCACTTATGCGCAGAGGACTTCTTCCTCATTTCTGGGCAAGGACTTGAGCTCCTCTTGATAGAACTGGCTAAGAAGTGGACACTGGAGTGGGTCCTAAACTGGACTTGGGCTTACTCCCACGAAAGGGATGTAGCTGGAGAGAGACTGTCTTAGGAACAAATGCGGACGAATCCTTGGGGCATTTGGAAGAATGCACCAGAAGTCAACTTCTAATGGAGGTCCGACTTCTGGGACTGAGTGACTCCTTTAGTGGAAAGGAGGCACCAAAAATCTCTTCTTGGTCTTGTCTGCACGAGAAAAAGACTCCTAGCCAGTTCAAGGCGAAGTCTCCAACCACATCATTGCTATGTCTAATCCTCTTGGCTAGCACTCTCACCATCCAGTCCCAGAAACTGAAATCTTCAAGCAACTCAAAGAGGTCAAGTTCTGCCAACGAAAAACATAATTCTCACTGACGAAAACAAAGAGCGTTGGGAAGGAGCTTCCACAGTGGCGTAGGAAAGAAAACTACGGATCAAGCACAAGGGAGGAAAGACGAAGGAATCTTACCTTGCTCCCTCTTAGCAGAAAGCCAAACTTAAATCTCCTGGAGTGCCTTCCTAAAAGACAAGGAAAGCACCATTGTGGGGAGCCTAGGTCTGTCATCCAGATGGCTCCTCGTCAAGAAGGTCGAGGCAGGCGCAACTTGGGCTAGCTAGAGCCAAAACAGGGTAAGAGAGCTCGCCTGCAAATATTGAAGGAGAGCTGCATAAGCTAGGAGACCCATGGTCGGAAACAGGAGCTTGGTGCTCTGAGCAGGAGACTGATACTGAAGAGTTGGCACTGGGCTCTCGGGAGCTGGTGCCGGGTGCTTAGCAACTGGTGCCGAGCACTAGGGAACTGGCAACGGGTGCTCAGAAACTGTCGGAGGACGCTCAGGAGCTGGTGTTGGGTGCTCATGAGGAGATGGGCATTTGAACAAAGACAACGAGTGCCTGAGAGGGATCGTTGGATGTTTGGGAGCCAAATACAGGTGCCTAACAGAAGTACGCTCAGGAAAGAAATACTCCGGCTGTCCCGTGTGCTGCAGGAAGATTGAGGACTGCACCCAGCTCCTTGAACTGCTAACTGGGCAGCAGAGAAGAGCTGACAGCATTGCCTGCAAGCCTCTTCAATGGACGAGACGAATCTACAGAGCACTTGCAGCGCTTCCAAGTCCAGGCTGGAGTCTAGAGATGCCTTTCTAATGGCTGTCTATCGAAACCTGAGATATACGTGCAACAGGTTTGACTGAGGGGGCAGCAACCTGTGGGCAAACCCCACCTGCCACCTTTGGACTTCTGACATGTCTTCTCCCAGGTTCATGGGAGCAGGACAGAGACCTTCATCTAGGAGAACTGGCGGAACAAGAAGCCACCTCCTCCACTTGCTTAAAACTGTCTCTTGTCAACACGCCTTTCCAGTGGCTGTCTGCCAATACCTGGGAGTGTGCAAGAGGTTCAACTCAAGGGGCAGCTATGCGTAGACCAACCCCATCAGCCTCCATTGGACTTTCAGTATGTCTTCTCCCAGGTTTAAGGGACAATGACTGTGACCTTGGTCTAGGAGAACCGAAGGGACAAGTGGCCACCTCCTCCACTTAAGTATTTGCTACTAGGTTAAAATCTTGTTAAACCTAGACTCGAGACTGGCAATGGTAAGGGTTCGAAGCAAGGGAGCCAGGTAGATTAAAAGTAGGAGGGCTAGTAGCAGGAGAAAGAGTGGGAAGAAGGGAAGGAGGAATAGCAGGGTTATCTTCTAACCTAGGTTTAGCTAAGAGGAGCAAGTTTCTCGGCACTAGAGGCCGCATTTATTTAAGTACCTTCCACTTAAGCTCGCTTGGCCCCGGGTGCTCGGGTAATCATTACACTGAGCACCAGTTCCTCCTTACTACATTATTGCACCCTACACTTACCGCAACATACATGTCTCCTTATTGCAAGGGTCATATGAAGATTTAATCAATCTGTCTTGCAACCTTTGCTATAGTAGCAAAAACTAGATGGACTTGAATCAGACAGAATAACAACAGACACTGAAAACTGATCCTGAAAGCTATCAGAGCTTGAAGGCTACTCAAAATAAGCGATAATACTTCACCAACTGAAAATCAGTAAACAAAAGCTGCAGCAAACCCCCAATGTCACTCGAGAGCCAGTGGGCTGGACTTGTGACCTACACTAACCTATTGAAGTGCTACTGCGATTTTTTAAATAAAGGCTGCCACCCCAGTTGAAACTATATCTATGTAATTACTTGCTAAGTTACTTATATGAAAATGGCATTTAGTTTAGAGTTGATTGTGATGCCTGCTGAAAAATGCAGAGGCTGAACAAATAATAGTTGAGGTAGGGGGAAGAAGAAGAGCCACCAACAGTAGAAGCTAAACATGATACGAGTAGACGATTTCGAAGAGAAAAGGAGTGTATGGAAAAGAATGAGACCAAGATACAGACATCAATGTAATATATTCAACAATAGATTGAACACATTTATCATTAGAACTGGAAAAAATTTTTTACATTGCCATTACAAAACTGTTATTCTCTCTTTAATTATGATCTAAGGCTAAGCTAACCTCTCTACCATTAGCATGACAAAGGCAACATCAATAATGGTGTGATGATTTATGCTTTCTGTAACAATTTTTTAGTAAGTCAAACACCTAACCAATCGAGACATAAGAGACGTGTCAGAGGGCACAGACCTCTGTTTGGAGACATGTTTTGGTTCCCTAGCAGAGGAAAAGACCCAGTGGTGCAGGGCAGTCCAGAGGGCGGGCTATGAACAGACAAAGGCTTCGAAACCTTTCCTCTTGAAGGGGACCATGAAGGAGAACACACTACGGGGGAAAATGGATTGGTTACTCAAAACCAGGTTCCATTACACCCCCTTAACAGCTTCTAGAATAAGACTAACATTCAGCTCTAATTTAAAATAAGCTTTTTCTAAATCAAAAGGGAAGTGGTGGGCAGAGCTGAGGTTGTAGTCAAGTCTAGGCAGAGAAGGTGGTGATGAAACTATAGGGTACAGAGAAGGGTAATTAGGACACCTAAGAGCCTTTGTTGAAGCAGAAAGGGGAGTAAATGGTTTATTCCTGTTCTAGGTATGTAATTGCTTCATCAGTTATTACTCTCTCTTCTCTTCCTGTACATAAGGAATTTATTAATAAATTCATCTGATCACTTTCTCCAGTCTCCACCCTAGCTGACATCTCACCCGTCCCCTACGACCTGCACAATTTGTGTGTCTATCTAATATTACAGAATACAGTGTGTATCCGATTCTATAAAATACAATCAGGTTAATGCAGAAACCTAATGTTTTTGTTCCTACTGTCAGCTGAGGACATAATGAGTTAAAAAATAAAAGTCACAATACCGGGAAAAGCAGCCAACAGCAACTAGTGAATTACTGACTACCATCCTGAACAACGGTAAGAATCCTGACAGAATTAAAACATCTGAAATACACCTAGTGAACAACAGGTGAACTAAACAGTCATCTATTCAACACTTTTTATTTTGAATGCCGACTGCACTTACTAGTATGAAGTTAATCTTTAGAAGAAAGTATGGTTCATCCTGAATAATTTTGCTCTCTATGAATTTCTAAATGAAATAACTTTCAATACAGTAAGCATTATATATTCATTAGATCTCATATTTCATGATCTGATCACTGCTACTTTCCATAGTATTTTTTTTAAACTTTTCAAGAGATATGTCAGTATAACGAAATATTCTTCTTATTCATAATAATGACAGAATGGTTTTTAGTTACATTTCTAATTTTCACAATAATACTGGTTGTGAGAGTTTGCAGTTAAAAACCATAATTTGTATTTATGTGACAATCTTTTTGTGTATTTTATATACCACATTTTCTGCTGCTCCTCTCCTTTGTTCAAGCATACAATTCAGCAACTGTATGCTAAGGGTCTGTTTAGGCCAACCAACATGATCAAAATGTTCCTCATTGGATAGGTTGATATAGTACTCGGCTAGCACTCTCCGAGGCCCGCATTCAATTCTCCGACAGGCCAATAAAGAATTAGAGGAATTTATTTCTGGTGATAGAAATTAATTTCTCGGTATAATGTGGTTCGGATTCCACAATAAGCTGAAGGTTCCATTGCTAGGTAACCAATTGGTTCTTAGCCACGTAAAATAAGTCTAATCCTTTGGGCCAGCCCTAGGAGAGCTCTTAACCAGCTCAGTGGTCTGGTTAAACTAAGGTATACTCAACATGATCAAAAGTTACTTTTTGACAAGGAACTGTGTCGACTGTAAAATAAACTTTGAGATATCATAGGACACGTGGGTGAAAGTCGTTCTGAACCTCTTGATTTCCCTGCCTCAGATAATCTTACAACAGTTTTGTGTCACTGTTTTTTTTTTTAAAGATTTCATTAAAGAGTCATGTCTGACCACAATCAGAGTACGTACAAAATGAGTGCAACTTATCAGCTTTTCAACCGTATATGATTCATACAAAAAAGATAACAGCAAGAGATATACAGTACTTGTTTTTATAAATCCTTGTGCTGCTGTTAACATCTGTAAGCGCTACTCTCAATAACTAATCTGGACCTGAGGAGCAACCTGGCAGAGTTTAGAGGAGGACTGAAAAGGGTTAATGGCTGATAGGCATATGAGTCATTAACATATCTTTCTCTAATTGGCTATTCGCTGAAGTCTGCCATCTATAGCTTCCCAGATGCCTGGAGGGACATCACCAGAGAAACCCTCAACCATGCCTGGAACCATGTGCCGAATGGAGAAGAGGGCATAATGGACTTCCACGGGTTCAAAGTTGATGACTTCCAAAGCCAACTTGCAACTGGTAGCAATGATGTCCCAGAGGATGATATACAGGAGTGACCGGACAGCAACAGTGGTGACCCTGGCTTCCAACTTCTTTCCAACAGTGAGACAGATGCTGCGGTTGCTCCAGGTGATGAGGCAGTGCCTGGAGACGACAACGATCATGATGGCGACAAGGCTGCATCCTCTTACAAGCATATGCGCAGGGTCTTCAGTATGTTTATTGAAATCATGGAGAACCACAACAATGACCCCAATGACTGCCCCAGGCCCTTGGATGTGGCTGCACAAGTGTGGGTGTTTCGACGGAATGTTATTGTGAAGCAGAATCATTATAAGTATTGTCAGAGTACCTGTTGACAGCTTCTTCAGATCCCAAACCCCAGTGCACCTAAGCCCACAGTCATCCACTTCTTTGGTAACTTAGTTGTTCACCTTGGAACCATAGGCAAGCACATTTGTAGCCTTCACTGATATTACAGGGGTTCCTTCAACCCAGCCACTTCACTATTGAATGTTTCCCGGGAGTCACAGGAAGCAGAGGAAGATGATGCTGGCCTCAATGACACAATCCAGCTGGAGGAGGTGGAGGCGGGGTTGTGAATCTCCTCACAAGTTTTTAATGGTCTGGCCATCGTAAGTGCTAAGGACAGCGAACATACGTAAAAAAAAATTTTTTTATATTTGTAGGTTTATATTTTTTGTGTATGATGTATTTTAAAGACTGAGTCTGAGCAAAAATGAAATAAATGGATGCTTTTTTATATACAACATAATTTAAATATCTTTGGGCCAATAAAAAAAATCCTTTGCATTCTTTTGTGTACATACAAAATATTTTAAAGATTGTGACAGGCAAAATGAGTGATACTCATTTTTATCCGGTAGTATAACCTACTGTATTGCATGCTGCATACAAGAAAAAATGGGGTTTGCTTTTTCTATTGCAAAGTGTATTTACAGGTAGTCCCCAGTTTATGGTGGGCTTGGTTAACAGCGATCCGGTTTTATGGGGCTTGTCTAGCGACGAAAATTGGCAATTTTCAGCACCGAAAATCGCTGATTTCCGCTTATTGGCGCCGATGATTGGTTATTGGCACTGATAAATACCTAACAGAGGCGCTGATAACCGAAAATCAATAACCCCCGAAAATCACCGAAAAAGCGCTGAAATCGCCGATTTTCGGTTACCAGCGAGTTTTGGTTATCATCACACCCTCAGAAACAGAACCCCGCTGATAACCCGGGGCTGCCTGTATACAAGTATATTTTGTTACAAATACAGGCAGTCCCCAGCTAATGGCGGGCTTGGTTAACGGCGATCCAGTTTTACGGCGCTTGTCTAGCGACGAAAATCTGTAATTTTCAGCACCGAAAATTGCCGATTTCCACATATCAGTGCTAATAAGCCCTTAAATTCGCCAAAAAAGCACTGAAAATTGCCGATTTTTGGTTAGCTGCAATTTTCGGTTATCATCACACCCTCTGAACGGAACCCCCCCACGATAACCTGGGACCGCCTATATGGTTAAATAACCCTTAAACGCCGAGCGTCTATCTACAAAAGTGTCTGCCATATGCGGTGGGGTTTGAGAGTTAGCAATCAAGCGGAAAGAACATTTTTTTCAAAAATCACAGCACACTAGTTTTCAAGATTAAGAGTTCATTTTTGGCTCCTTTTTTGGTCATTGCCTGAAGTTTAGTATGCAACTATCAGAAATCAAAAAAAATATCATTATCATATATAAATATTGGAATATATGACAGCGCAAAAAAAAAATTTCATATATAATTGTATACAAATTGTGCTGTGAGCAAAATGGTTAAAGCTAATAAGTTATTTTTTTTCGTTGTATTGTACACTAAATTGCAATGATTTTGGTATATAACAAATTGTAAAATGATCAAAGCAACACAGAGAAAATATTATCACAAAATGATGCATGAATTCGTAACGTGCGGACAAAGTTTTTTTCAAAAATTCACCATAAATCGAAATATTGTGCTAGAGACTTCCTGTTTGTTGCAAAATGAAGGTAAATGATTGAATATTACTAGAATGTAAGAGTTTTAGCTTACAACTGCATTTTTCGACCATTTCAGTCGCGTCAAAGTTGACTAAAGGTTGAAATTTCAGCACTTATCGTGATTTATATGACAATATTTCAAAACTGATAAAAGCTACAACCATGAGTTATTTTTTGTTGTATTCTACATGAAATTGCACACATTTTCACATATAAAACTTTATGTAACGGCTAATAGAAAACGGTGCAAAAATTACGATAAAGTTACTAAAGAATTTCTGAGATTTTCAGCAGAGTTAGCGCGCACGGACATAAGGAAAAAGTTTTTTAAAAAATTTACCATAAATCGAAATATTGTGCTAGATACTTTCCATTTGTTGCAAAATGAAGGCAAATGATTGAATATTACTAGAATGTAAGCGTTTCAGCTTATAACTGCATTTTTCTACCATTTTGGTCGGGTCAAAGTTGACCAAAGGTTGAAATTTTGGCACTTATCGTGATTTATATGTAAATATTTCAAAACTGATAAAAGCTACAACCATGAGTTATTTTTTGTTGTATTCTACATGAAATTGTGCACATTTTCATATATAAAACTTTATGTAACGGCTAATAGAAAACGTTGCAAAATTATGACAAAATGACTAAAGAATTTCTGAGATTTTCAGCAGAGTTAGCGCGCGCAGACGCAAGGAAAAAGTTCTTTAAAAAATTCACCATAAATCGAAATATTGTACTAGAGACTTCCCGTTTGTTGTAAAATGAAGGTAAATGATTAAATATCACTAGAATGTAAGATTTTTTGTCTACGCAAAAAAAACAAACACGCTAACACTTGCACAAGTTTGGCAAAACACGAACGCGTCAAGAAATAAGAAATCGCTCTCTGACGATGCATCGCTGATGCTTTCTAATGGGAAAAGAAAGAAATTCGCACATGCGCAGCTGGGTCACGCTTGTAAACAAAACAACAGCGTGATCCGTGAACTCCCAGCATCCCTCAAGGCACGATTTAAAATTTTTTGCAAACTAGGCCTATAAGTATTTTTCCGTGAATATTTAAAAAACTTTTTGTAGTCGACGTATTTTACGTCCGTTCGGCACCCGACAGACAATATTTGTCGACGTAAAATACGTCCAGTCAGCGTTAAAGGGATAATCTAGCTAATTCCCTTTTGCATCAAGTTTTCAGCTTTAAGTGATGTTTGTTTTTCATAAGCATACTGAATGTTTACAGTTATGCGGTATTGACAAAGTAGGGGAGTAAGGATACAGGACTACCATTTTACACCCATAGTTTTTTACTTGACCTTATCTGGATTTTTCCGTTATCCGACAAAGCACTAAGATCTATTAATCCACATAACAGAGAGATTACTTGTACAGACACCACCCTACTTACGAATGAGTTATGTTCCGAATGACCGTTCATATCTTGATTAGTTCATAAGTTGCTTTTTGATATGTAGTGTATAATTTTTGTTGATGTTTATATGCAAATTTTGCTCTGGGTGCCTATTCTGCTATTAAGAATTTTTGCAGAGAACAAAAGAACATGAGGAAGAAGAACCTGTTCCTTTAATCCCTTCCCTGACTATCCCAAGTATTCTCGTGATTAACTCTCAATGGACAGGCATCATCATATGAGTATCTATACAGTAATAGGTTTTGAGTGATGGACGGGCTAAATCACATGAGTATTAATACTACTCGCCACAAGGTTTGGATGAATTCAACGAGAAAGATGTTCATAGCCAATGACTTATGGCAACTGTGTAGCTCAGCAGAGGATAGAGGGGGGTTAGTGTACCTTGAGACTTGATGGGGAAATTGTATTGCCCCTCTTTATTCCATGACGTCTTTTTACTTATTTGCTCATAAATATACCCACAGATTGCTGCTGGTTTTAGTTCTTATCTTTTACAATAGTATGTCAGCTATAATTGTAATTTTGCAAAGAAAAGTGCAAAGAAATATTAGAAAAAACATGTACTGTATACCTCTCAGAAAGTTACTGCATCTCCCCATCTAAGCAGGGGCATTCCTAGACATTTTGGGGCCCAGGGGGCACAGTCCCAAAGTGAGCCAAAGCAGCTGGGGGGGTTGGGGAGGATTTTTTTTTTTTTAGAATATGAGCAATTGTAGTATCAATTTAAAGGCACTTGTGAATGCAAATTTCAGAAATTTAGCTTGTCCTGTCATAGCAGCAATGGTTAAATTTCGCATTTTGGGGCCTCCCTCACTTTGGGGCCCGAGGGGCGATTTCAAACAGCATCCCCCCCCCGCCCATGCCCCACCTCAGGAACGCCACTGCATCTCAGTACATCTCATAAATATTTTACAACAAATATACTCAGAATTTGTTACTGAATTTACTTATCTGTTACGATACTGTATGAGCTGTAATTATAATTTTACAAAATAAAATAATATAATTTTACAAAATAAAATAAATAAATTATAAGAAAAAAAAGTATAACTTGGTAAAATTAGCATACTTTTACGAGTGTCTTGTAAAAGAGGTCCCACACAGGGTTGTAAATAGTCTCTCTCAACTTCCTCTTTCCACTAATGTTTTTTTTTTTCTTAAATTGGCCAACCTTAAAGTTTGTCCGTCCCTTAAGGATTAACTACCATGTATTTTTACAATCACAAGAATATTCATTCATACTCGTAAATTATTCCTACTTATTTCTATCTTCCTGATTTAACTCAGCATGTGATGACTTCCCACTTTCCATATTTCCCGTTTTCTATATTCATTTTTTTTAAATCACGCAGTATTATAAGGAATTACTTTGGATGCTAGAAAGGCAAAAAGAAGAAAATAAAATTTAGATTCAAGCAACATTCAAAATTTAGTTTTTTTCCATGTTTTGAAACTTATAAACTTGGAGAGAATTTCACAGGATTAGCATCTGACGCCAAAAGTTCATAAAGTAAACAATGCAAACTGCCATCTATGGACAAAAAACATACTAAATATAGATTATTATTATTATTATTAAAATAGTTTAACCAGACCACAGAGCTGACTATCAGCCCTCATAGGGCTGGCCCAAAGGATTAGGATGAAATGACAAGTCTAGGCTAGAAGCCTAGCACTGGGACCTAACAGGTCACTCGCCAATGATGAATGAACGGAAATGAAAATGAAATTAAAAGCTGTAAAAAGGCATACACTTTCATACTGGAACACACTTACACAATAAATACATTTATACTCATGTTTCTATATATACTCACTAAAAAGGTATATTAAAATTCAAAATAAATTAAGTAAAATCATAAAATTTACTTGTTTTAAAATTCATTATACTGATTGATTGATTTTTATATTTTATCAATTAACTTGCAGCTTCTCATGAACATTAAAATGGGTACTATTAAGAATGTTGATGATTCCAACAAAATTTCTTTTATTGGTCTATTTCCAAAATTTGATAGTCGCTGCAGGTTATATTTTGGACATTCGCACAGCACATGCTTAACTGTTATCAACACATTGCAATCTGGGCATTTGGGAGGAGAGCCACATGAAATGTTCATTAAGTGTTCATGTGTCAAACGAGTATGGCCTATTCAAAAACGCGTCAGAATTACTTTTGCTTGTCTCTCTCTCTCTGATATGATGAACTCCATTTTCCAACACTGGATTTTATCTGTTTTAATTTATTATTTTCAGGTTCTTTGTTCCATATATTTTGCCATTTTTTTACAATGACTGTTTTTATATATCTTGTATAGTCACTAATAGGGATGTCTACATTTGCTCTTGTCATGTGGACCGCTTCTTTAGCTGCTTTATCAGCCTCTTCATTTCCCTTAATCCCTACATAGGCAGGGATCCAACATATTTCAATATTTTCTCCCTTACTATACAATTTATGGAGTGAAAACTTTATATAATGTACAATATTTATTTTATTATAGCTTAGAATGGCTTCTATGGCGCTTCTGGAGTCGCTATAAATCACAAAATGATTACATGAGGCTAGTCTAATTATTTCTATGGCTGATACTATTGCACATAACTCAGCTGTAAATACTGAGGCATTATCTGGTAGAGAGAACTGATACGTTTTGTCTGGGGATACTGCAGCATATCCCACTCCGTATTGTGATTTAGATCCGTCGGTGTATATTGCATAATGTGGACCTTTTTGGATTATATGTTCTACTGTATGTTGTCTATGGTATTCTGGAGTATATGAATGACTTTTTGATAAATATTTCAAGTGTGTACAAATTCTCAGTTCATTCATTGTCCAAGGAGGAGGTAATTTTAATATTAAAGGTAATTATATACTGAAAATGGGAAATACAGGAAATGGGAATTCATCACAGAATGCGTTAAATCAGGAAGATACAAATAAGTATGAATATTTTACAAGTATGAACGAATATTCTCGTGACTGTAAGAAGAATACATGGTAGTTAATCACCAGAATACTCGGGATAATCAGAGAAGGGGTTAAAGGAACAGGTTCTTTTTCTTCCTCATGTTCTTCTGTTCTTTGCAAAAATTCTTACTAGTAGAACACACACCCAGAGAAAAATTTGAACTTACAGTGGCAAAGGGGACCGCTCCGAGCACAATTTCAACCTGTGACCCTGTCTGTTTGTATCTCTGAATGTTTGTAAGTAGGGTAGTGTCTTATACACTTTCTCCCAGATATGTCTATAACTGCAATAACCACAATGCCCTCTTAAATTCTCGAATTCTTCACAATTTTTTGGATACACCTGTCACTAAAAAGCCTAAGACCCAAGTAATTGCCTGATGGGGCCAGGAGGCTCCTCACTGATGGCTACCTGTGTGATGGCAGTATTCCTTCATCTCCAACAGAAGGGCCCCTGGTAATAGTCCAGCTATGAAATCCCTTGCAACACCTTTGCCAATATCAATTCTTGGTTGTTTACCTCTGTGTTGTTAAGGTGTAGACTCTTCTGTTTAAATCTCTCCATGGGCATGTTATTCACCAACCTGCAGAGGCAGATGCAGAGTCCCTGGAATGGTTTGGGAGCCCTCTGGCAGGTAGTGCTTTGCCTGCCTGGGCAAGGAGGGTAGCAACACTTTCTCCGAGTGGACCGCCACTGGGGAGCATTCTGAGCCAGGCTATCAGGGCATTCACCTCCACCAGCACACCCTCTACCAGGGGAGACCAGGGAAGCCTGACCAACTGCCTGACCTTCAGCATAGCCTCTGCTATCTTCTCCATGTACGAGCAGGAGGGGGGGGGCACTGCTGGGGAGGGGGAGGTTGGCTCAGCAAGTCCCAGGATCTGCCTTACCAGTGTGACGATCTCTTGAAAACCCATTTCCTCTTTGGGACTGGAGGCCTTTGCTTATGTCGCTGCCTCTTGACTGTTTGGGTCCGAAGGGTCCTGGCATGACTCCGCTCCCCCTGCCACTGCTTCCACATAGGACATCGCTACATTGCCTGCCTATGTTGAAAGGATGGCCTCTCTGCCCTTGAAAGCACTGTAACTCTGTGATATCTTCCATTCCGCAAGGTGAGAGCTCAGTAGGGTCAGAGGCAGAGAAGTTGCGGGCCAAAGTGGTGATGATATGTCCTGAGAGGGTCCCCATTCCAGTCGACAAGTATCAAATCAGGCTGCCATAAGACTCCTTCGCTCCCAAGAGTACCTCTTCCAGACCAATGGACTCCTTGCCCTCCTGTCCTGGGTGCTGCTCCTTGAGGGGGTCCTCTTGCTCCAACTGCCAGGTCCCCTAAACAACCGACTCCGTCTCAAGGAGCTGTTCCCAGTGGCTCCCCTTCCTATGACTTCCACCTCCTGGAAGAGGACAGTCTTCTACAATGCCATTTCAACCACATGCTGCTGGGGACACTAAAGAGGTAGAGGGGGATGATGATGAGGAGCTTGACCATCTTGTACAGCTTTTCCTGCAAGAGTTTCAACTCTGCACCTGACCAGATATCTCACTCTCTTTCTCTGGTTCTTTTTCTGGTGGGGTGGGGGGGCACAAGAAGGGGAGTTGTTAGGTGGTCTAGAACGCTACTCTGGTTTCTTCCCTTCCCCCTCCTGGGCCCTGCTTGTTGGTTTAGGGGGAGGGTGGCTAAATACTTGATTCTTCCCCCTCCCCAGCTGGTTGGGCACGCTGAGTGGTGCTACACCAGGTTGAACTCCTGGGCCTTCCCACAAGAAGGCAAGCATTTCCTTTACTGACCTCCCTGGAGATTGTTGGCACAGGTTTCCCCACTGTTCCTGATGCCGAAGGAGGGTGAGGGGAAGGGGGAAGAAGGGGAGAAGAGCTGAGGGTAGCCTCCCCTCAACAATATGGTTTCCTACAATCTTTCTCGGACAGACTTCATTGGGGAGTCCGCTATCCTTCAGATTCCACACGTTGAGTCTCTAGCATATTCTATACCCAACTGGAAGTACACACAGAGGACATGACCATGTTGCAAGTGTTATACTTCCTCACACAATTAAAATCAGGCTTCACTTTTTGGGTAGCCATCTCACAAACAAAGGGGCACACACATGGTCTACACGCAGTGAACAATGAAGATGATACACACACAAAAAAGAAACTATGAATTACACACCAGGCTCCCTGGTAAACCTAGAACTGTAGGAGGAAAGACCTTGCAAATACACAGAATTTGTATTGACACACGACATGAGAGCACATACAAAGAACTCTGCACAATGCATACCCTGACACACAGTAATGTCCGTAAGAGCGGCCGAGAACACAATGGCTAAAGTAGGCCACCAACACAAGTCAAGGGATGCTTGGCCCTACTAGATGGGCTTTTGTTTTTAGTAACAGCTGCAGCATGACATGCTCTGAGATACTCTATTTATGACAGCGAATGTTTATATCCCTGTAGAAACAACTTTTCCTTCTACTTTCAAAATAATATACCCTTAACAATTGCAGCTCACTAGCATAGTTATGCTTTTTCTGTTATATTTTTTCTTTCCAATTTAGTTTACATATACAGTAAACCCCCGTATTCGTGGGGGATGCATAACATACCCCATCCCCCGTGAATAGCTAAAATCCGCGAATCCTTAAAACCCCCTCTAAAAACACTTAGAGCTGCCTATTTTGATAGTTTAAACAAAAATAAAAGCCCTCTAAAAATGCTTATACCTGAGTATTTTAATAGTTTTATCACAAAAAGTGCATTTAGTCATGAAAATGATATGAAAATACAGTGATTAGTGAATATTTCTCAATGAAATTTTTCTTGAATAATGTGTATATCGGTTCCACAGAGAAATCCGTGAATAGTGAGACTGCGAATATGGGGTTTACTGTATGACTTCAATCTAGTTTTGACCAATTGCAAGGTAACTCCTTGTGGCTCACATATAAAAACACATTGCACTGTTAACCAGATCCTATCAAGAAAACCTGAAAATTAGATTGACTGCAAGTCCAAGAAACCAAATATTTCTGAGACAGCTCCACTACCTTACAAAACCTATTCAACACAGGAACAAAGTTCTTGGTCCAAAATCTAAAGTGAGCCACTTGATAATATAATGCAGATCTGCAGTTACAAAAGGGCAAATTTTAAACAAATGATGCTTACCTGCATTATCTTTTCCTTATCTAAATTGGGTATAACGTGCATCATGTGCTCAACAATATTTATATTTTCACTGGTTTCATTCTCCATATACTCATACTGACGAAGAACCTCTTCTACCTTCGGATCTATACCTTCCTCCTGGAAAAATAAATTTGATGATCATGAATTCTGCCTAACACTAGCAATCTTTGGTTGTAGTGGCAAGACAAAACAACTGCTTTATTATGTATATGCTGTACAGACAAAAGTAACTATGCATTTTACTGTAGTATACATTGGAGCAGTTTAATAGCTATAGCTTTAAAAACTTATAACTCATAGCAAAACTGTGGTGATTTCTATTTATGCCAAGGTAACCAAAGTAAAAGGAAAGTGTAATTTAGTTTGTGTAAAAATCAAATACTTCAATAAGATTTAACGGATAACGATGTAGTTTATTTTACAGCACTAATTTCTTTCTTAAAGCACTTAACTCTTAATGTAACAAAAAGATCAACCCTTGATCATGTTCCCTAAATTCAACACCAGGATTTCCTAAAAACATAACAGTAGGAGAGAAAGAGAGACTACAGTACTACTGTATTTGGTTCATGAGGAAATCATCCTTGCCATGATAACAGCACTGAGGGGTTTACAGTTATCATATGAAATTTTGAAGTCTCACAAATAATGAGGCAAAAACTGAGTTACAGACATGCGGTTTTACCTTCACAAAATGGTAAAGGATCAGGTTTCAACTCTGAATGTCCTGACTTAATTTAGTAACATACAAAAGAGGACATAGCATTTTGGGACATAGGAGTGTTTGGTCTTCTAACACCACAGAAGAAATTCCTACTCCTTCTCTTAAGGGTTCGAGGCAAACCCTCAGAACTCTAACTGGGCATTGTAGGGCTTTCTCTTCATTGCCTATTAAAGATGTTAAACAAGGCATTGCCAAAAATCTGGGAAGGGCTATTGCTTTGGTACCATTTTTAGCCCTGAACAATGGAAGAAAAGAAAGACATGTCCCTGTGAACAAAGCCCACATTAAAAGAAAGGGTCTGACGCTCACTAATTCGCTTTGCCACAGCAATAGCTAAAAATAAGTCTTCAAAGTTAAGTTCTGAAGGAAAGTTTTATCTGAAGACTTAAACTGAGATGACATAAAAAACTTAAGGACTATGTCCTAATTCCATCCTGAACAATGATAGTAAGATTTTGGGGCTTCCAGTTCAGAAGATAAGAGAACCTCTTTCAAAAGTGACGTCACGTGCAATATTCAACAGCATTTCACAGAAATGAAGAGAACAAAATGATATCCGTTAATCACTGGAACAGATAGTTGTTTCACATACCCGAGATACCGGAAGAAATTTATCAGGTTATCTGTAGAAGTACAGGTGATGGATATCCCTCAGACCAAGCACCAAGATCAATAAACTGATCACTGTGGTTGATACAATCTAACAGTGGAGGGCCCTCAGGACTTGAGGAATGACTTCCTAGCCACACCTGAAAAGCCTCCAGCTTGCAAGAGACATTCTAAAGTCTCCATGCAGTCAGATAATGTATGTGAAGGTTCTGATGCAATCTTCTCAAATGTGACTGACTGAAAAGTTTTTCCATGAATGGCAGGAGGCGAGGAATGTCTACTGCCAGGAGGTAGATTTGAAAACCATTCCCTTTGGGGCCACCAACGAGCTATCAATGACACCCTTGAGTTCTCCAACACCTGCAACTTGTTGAGTACTTTCCTCAAGACTGCAAAAGGAGGAAAACTGTAAAGGTTTATATTCAAACACTCTTTAAGAAAAACACTGATTGCCCACTGCCTGAGGATCCTGGGATGGAGAGCAGTGAACTTGGAGTTTGTGTTTTGGGCAGTCACAAACAGATCAATGTTTGGAGCTCCCCAAAGGTTTCATACCTTCTGATTTGCCCTTTCCTGCCGAGTTTATCTGTGATAACACTGTCTCTTCCTGAGGCGAACTCTGGCAGAAGAATAAGTTCCTGAATTTGGTCCAAAGGAAAAGCTTCTCTGCTAACCTGAACAAACTTCCAAACTTTGTGCATCATTGTTTCCTCATGAAAGAGTGAGGTTGAACTGTCAGAGCAGACTGCAATCATCTTGTCCCTGACTAGATGTTCCACTTGCATAAGATCCTTCCAAACAACCCAAAGCACTAAGTTGTTTACATGCATCTTGCTCTCCTCTAAAGTCCAACTCCCTGACATTGTACAATGTTCCCTAGAATGGCTCCCCAACCTGACCCTGACACATCTGAGGACAATGTGAAGTCTGGGCTCTTGAGGTCTAGAGGCAGACAGTCTTGACCAATTTTCCCACCAATGAGGAGAATTCAAAAGATCTAAAGGAACTACAAATGGAGTCAAATCTGGAAGACAGACCTGTTCCAAGAGTTCTTCAGGTAAAATTGAACTGGTCTCATTCTTAGGGGGGGTCATCCTGACAAACTTCTCCAAAGAGACCATGTGACCCAAAAGAGACGCCACTTCTTGGATGGAAGATTTTCTGAGTGTCAGAATTCTCTCACCAGTGACTGAAAATTGCCTACCTGTCTCTGTCAGAAAGGTTCGAAAAGAGAGGGTCGATCTTCATCCCAGGTAAACAACTGACTGGATCAGGACCAGTTTAGACTTGTTGACATTGATCAGAAAGCCCAACAATGAGGCCAGGTGCAGCAAATAAGTATTAAGTAAAGATTGAAAGTAAGAAAAGGAAGGAGAGATCAAATAACTTTCCACAAGGAAGTCATTTAAACAAACAATCCAAGGTGCCCAGGAGCTGAATGCAGCACCAGTGTGTTTCATGATGTGGGGTGAGCTACTTTTACAGTGATAAAACATCATAAAAAGCAAGTGTCACTTGATAGGTATTTTGCCATAACAAAATGAAGTGATTCTGGTGAATAGAGCATAAGTGAAAGAAACAGGCGAAGTGTACTGAAAAAGAAAATTCATACAAGCCCAGCCCCAGCTGAGAAGTCAATGGGAAGTGGACCCCCATCTCTCACCCAATAACACACCACCCATCCCTCTCCTCTCTACCGTCCCACCTAGCACAGTCCTGATCGCTCGCTCAAATAAGACTTTTGATTTTTCATTGTTACTGTACTGCATTTGTTTTTATATTGTATCATTATATTAAATTTATTGTGAAATTCCCTTCTATTTTTTTATGTGAATTGTTACTGCTTTTACGTACATACAGTAATGTTTTTACTGCCTCTTCTCCTTCTCTCTTCAAGTCAGATGTGCATCACAGAGGTGACATATGATTTTGTTCATCTTTTATGTTGAATTTCATTGTGAAATGCTTTATTCTTTTATTTTGTTGAATATGGTTATCATTTAACTATACATTGTGCTTGCACTTAAAATAATTGCATTAAAAAGGATACAAAGGGTGGATATGGGGGAAATTCATGTGTGGGACAAATAAATTGAATTCCCATTATTCCTTATGGGAATATTTGGATCAATATACAAGCATTTCGATATACAAACTGGAATTTGGAACGAATTAAATTCGTATACTGAGGAGACACTGTTACCACTGCTATATGAAAATACAGTAATTAGTGGATGTTGCTCTATGAAAAATCTGTGAATACTGGAACTGAATTTTCCTCGATTTATTGAAAAATACATTCCACAGAAAAATCCGCGAATAGGTGAAGCCGCGAATCCTGAACTGCAAATAAGTGGGGGTCGACTGTAACCCTTCTATATCTGCTTGCTGTAGGTGACAAAATACTAAACAAAACAAGCACAATACCGTACAGAAGAAAACCTGCCAGAGATAGTCAAAATCATTACAGCTGATTCACACCATATATACAAGGACAAGGATGAAGAATTCTGACAAAAACATAAAACATTCCAATGCCACCTGGTGGGAGACAGGCAATTACAGACAGTCCAGTTCTTTTGAAAGCCAATCAAACTTAAGGATGCAAAGACATGAGCTAACTTTAACAGTAGGTAAGATTCATCCTAAATAATAATAATAATAATAATAATAATAATAATAATAATAATAATAATAATTAATAATAATAATAATAATAATAATAATAATATCGCGGAAGAAGAGCTCTCTCAAGCAAACTTCATTAAACAGTATGGCCGTCTGGATGCCATTTAGTTTGTATTGTAGTTTCTCAATCTCCTGAATGAGGTTCTTTGTAGCAGCTGTCCAAAGTTCATTTACTTATCTTGATGTTTCGATAGAGCTTTTAACTATACTCTGAAGGTGAATGAAGCCAGAGGTACACCTATGACATATTTATACCCGTACAAGGGCTTACAAAAATATTTGGCGAGTTTTCATTTGTTGTTGAAGCGGGAGGGGGGGGGCTCCTCCTATTGGGTGGGAGCAGTATGACTCATCTGGGAGTGTTAGCTGATTGGTTGGTGCCAGGTCCTGGCATCTAGGTCGTGTAGCCACAGGTTCAAATATCTCGGAAGAAGGCCCTCTCTCATACAACTTCATTGGACAGCATGGCCATCTGGATGCTGTTTAGTTTGTATTATAGTTTCTCAATCTCCCAAATGAGGTTCTTTGTAGCAGTAGGCAAAACATACAGCAGCTGCCCAGGTAAAAAATACAGCAGCTGCCCAAAGTTAATTTATTTACCTTGATATTTCGGTAGAGCTTTCTACCATGCTCTGAAGACGAATGAAGCCAGGGGTACATCTATGCAATATTTATATCCATAAGTGGGTTTACAAAGATATTTGGCTACTTTCATTGATTGTCAAAGCTGGGGGGGGGGGGCTATTGGCTGGGAGCAGTATGACTCTAAAGGGAGAGTATGGCTGACCAACATAGTCACTGATTGGTTGGTGCCAGGAGCTTTGGTCATAGGGCACACTGCCTTAAGTAGCAGGCGGCTGAACTGCTATCCCAGGGGCAAGCCTTGCCATTCTCCTGACTGTGGAAGGGAGAAAAAGGGTCTCCTTATATCTGAGGCAGCGATGGTAATTGTTGCCATCTCAGAGTTTTGCACTCTACGATCTGCTGGCATTGAGGTGCACTGCCATGTTCCCTCAAGTAGTGTTGGTATACTGCCCCTTTGTGGTATAATAACAATAAAGGCAGTCCCTGATTATTGGCAGGGTTCCGTTCCTGACAGCCTGATGATAACCGAAAATCACTGACAACAGAAAATCGGCGATAATAGCATCGAAAATCGGCGATATAGCACCAATCCTCGGTTATCGGTGCCGATAACCGGGGATCAGCGAAGCCGATAACCGGGAATCAGCACCGCCGATAACCAGGAATCAGCACCGCAGATAACCGGGGATCGGCATTGATAACCGGGAATCGGTGTTGAAAATCCAGTAATCATTGTTGCTAGACAAGCGCCTTAAAACCGGATCGCCGATACCCGGGGACTGACTGTAGCTGTTTCTACTACATTTAATTTGTATAAATCTTCTCTATTCATCTTAAATCTTCTTTTCATCAGCATGTAGCTAGTACATCAAGTTTCCTAGAGACATATAGAGATTCTCTGTTTATTTCCTCTGATGTGTCGACATGTGCTCTGACGGTCATCTATGATTACAAAAGCGAATGAACTGAGATACAAGATGCACAAGTATATATGGAAGGCAGGGTGGTTTACAATTGGTGGGTCGGTTCGTGGGCTAAATTTTGACTGGTCATGAGTTGATGACGAAATCTGCCCCAGAGGAGTTATGATCTAGGTGTTGCTGGCTGGAGCTGGGTGCTGGCTTGGTTACCCCCAATCGGCATATGGCATTTTCTCTCTCTCTCTCTCTCAAGACAGTTTTGGTGATGGCTGATTTCTTATATTTCTCCTTATGATGGTGAGGAGAAATTTAGTTTCTTTCACCATATTAATGCTTGACTTTTTTTCAAGAGGGAATTCACCAATCAATTATCTTGATTATATTTTCAACTTACTTATACAACTGTGACACATTTAAATGCGGAAGATCACTTAAAATGCCATTCCAGGTTGCTTAACCCTTAAACGCCGAGCCTCTATTTACAAAAACGTCTCCCGTATGCCGGCGGCGTTCAGGAGTTAGCACAGAAGCGGAAAAAAAGTTTTTTTTTTAAAAATCACAGCACGCTTAGTTTTTAAGATTAAGAGTTCCTTTTTGGCTCCTTTTTTTGTCATTGCCCTTCAGTTTAGTATGCAACCATCAGAAATGAAAAAAAATATCATTATCATATACAAATATTGAAATATATGACAGCACGAAAAAAATTTTATATATAATTTTATACAAATCGCGCTGTGAGCAAAACGGTTACAGCTAACGGATTATTATTTTTTCTTTGTATTGTACACTAAATTGCGATGATTTAGGTATATAACAAATTGTAAAACGATCAAAGCAACACAGAGAAAATATTATCACAAAATGATGCATAAATTCGTAACGCACGGACGTAAAAAATGTTTTTTTCAAAATTCACCATAAATCGAAATATTGTGCTAGAGACTTCCAGTTTGTTGAAAAATTAAGCTAATTGATTGAATATTACCAGACTGTAAGTGTTTTAGCTTACAATTGCAGTTTTCTACCATTTCGGTCGAGTTAAAGTTGACCGAAGGTCGAATTTTTTCTATTTATCGTGATTTATATGAAAATATTTCAAAACTGATAAAAGCTACAACCATGAGTTATTTTCTGTTGTATTCTACATGAAATTGCACACATTTTCATATATAAAACTTTATGTAACGACTAGTATAAAACGGTGCAAACATTACGACAACGTGATGAAAGAATTTCTGAGATGTTCAGCCGAGTTACAGCGCGGACGTAAGGAAAATGTTTTTTTTCAAAAATTCACCATAAATCAAAATATTGTGCAAGAGACTTCCAATTTATTGCAAAATAAAGGTAAATAATTGAATATTACCAGAATGTAAGAGTTTTAGCTTACAATTGCGTTTTTCAACCATTTCGGTGGAGTTAAAGTTGACCAAAGGTTGAAATTTTGGCAGTTATTGTGATTTATGTGAAAATATTTCAAAACTGATAAAAGCTACAACCATGAATTATTTTCAGTTGTATTCTACATGAAATTGCACACATTTTCATATATAAAAGCTTATGTAACGACTAATGTAAACGATGCAAACATTACGACAACGTGTGAAAGAATTTCTGAGATGTTGGCCGAGTTACCGCAGCAGACGTAAGGGAAAAAATTTTTTTAGAAATTCACCATAAATCGAAATATTGTGCTACAGACTTCCAGTTTGTTGCAAAATGAAGGTACATGATTGAATATTACTAGAATGTAAGAGTTTTAGCTTATAATTGCGTTTTTTTTTACCATTTTGGTCGAGTTAAAGTTGACCGAAGGTTGAAATTTTGGCAGCTATCGTGATTTATATGAAAATATTTCAAAACTGATAAAAGCTACAACCATGAGTTATTTTCTGTTGTATTCTACATGAAATTGCGCACATTTCCATATATAAAACTTTATGTAACGACTAATATAAAACGGTGCAAACATTACGACAACGTGATTTAAAGAATTTCTGGCGCGGACGTAAGGAAAAAGTTTTTTAAAAAATTCATCATAAATTGAAATATTGTGCTAGAGACTTCCAATTTGTTGCAAAATGAAGGTAAATGATTGAATATTACTAGAATGTAAGAGTTTTCGCTTAAAATTGCGTTTTTGTACCATTTCGGTCGAGTCAAAGTTGACTAAAGGTTGAAATTTTGGCAGTTATCGTGGTTTATATGAAAATATTTCCAAACTGATAAAAGCTACAACCATGGGTTGTATTTTGTTGTATTTTACATGAAATTGCACACATTTTCATATATAAAACTTTACGTAACGGCTAATATAAAACAGTGCAAAAATTATGATAAAATGACGAAAGAATTTCTGAAATTTTCGGCCGAGTTACCGCGCGGACGTAAGGAAAAAGTTTTTTTCAAAAATTCACCATAAATCGAAATATTGTGCTAGAGACTTCCAATTTGTTGCAAAATGAAGGTAAATGATTGAATATTACTAGAATGTAAGAGTTTTAGCTTACAATTGCATTTTTCGACCATTTCGGTCGAGTCAAAGTTAACCGAAGATTGAAATTTTTTGTAGTCGACGTACAGTACGTCCACTTGGCACCCAACAGACAATTTTAGTCGACGTATGATATGTCCAGTAGGCGTTTAAGGGTTAAGACAATATACTGTACATCTTACAGGAGTATGACATATATGGCACATCTACTCATTTTCTGTTACTAAAGAAATTAAGAATGTTGTTTGTAAAGCACAGCCTGCTGAAATTTTATTAATAAAGAAATTAATGCATGATTTTTACAAGTACAAACAGAAGGATCAACAGATGAACTGGTGAACACTAAATCCAAGCAATAAATTGCCAATACCAGTGTGTGTGGCCTAAAACATGATTTTCTCACCAAGATTCAGAAGCATGGCCAACACCTGTCAGGCCATGGCAATCAGAACAGACAGACTGAAATCTCCAAGTTGCACAAATATAATGCCAACAGACAGTCAAAAATGGAAAATATAAGAACTCTAATTACAATAAATTCAAGAATAAATGTACCCAATTTTAGTTTATTACAAAACAATCATCATGGACCACCAGTTGTCCACAGTCCACCAATTAAGAGCCAATAACCTAACGTCTGAAATGCTATAAATATATAGTAACAAAAGAAGAGGAAAAATGTTACTAAATATATAGTAAAAAAAGAAGAGGAAAAATAAAATAAGAGGAAAAATGTTTAAGTACAACTTTTCTTGACAATTCATCACTCAGGTTGGACTTCCACTATCTGTGTAATCTGTAACTGTCACTCCCAAATTATAAAAATCCTGACTGAAAAGATTGGATTTGGAGACACCTACACAGCGCGACTAACAAAGGATACATGAATATACAGTAGTTCTTGTAAAAATACAGCCAATTGGCACTGAAATAACATGACTCAAAATCCTTTACTGTACCTGCAATATCCATTTGTGCTGAAGTATCCTTTCTATGCTAATCCTTTTCTCAGGGTCTACTTGTAACATCTTCCGTATGAGATCTTCACAATCTGAAAATAATTTATAAAACTATTCAATATTCAATCAAAAACTAACTTAAATTTGTCAGCAGTATATTTTTCATAGAGAATCAGTACTAAGATAAACAGTTATATCGTACCTGATGTCATGAAGAAAGGTACTCTGAATTTCCCAGAAACTACTAATGCTCGTAGATTTTGTAATGTTGAAGCATCAAAGGGCAAATATCCACAAACTAATACATAAAGGATTACCCCTAAACTCTGAAAAGCAAATATAAAAACTGATACAAAAATTTGCCTCTGAAGTTAATAGCTCTAAAAAATTACAATTATCAATACTCACATTACCATGAATGCTTTCAGGGTATCATTATTATTGATTGAATAAAATGGCTGTCTGGATACCATTGACTTTTCATTGTAGTTTCTCAACATCTCAAATGAGTTTTTTTTGAAGCAGCAGGTAAATTATACAGAAGCTGTCCAAAGTTCATTTATTCCTTGACATTTTGATAGAGCTTTCTATCATTTTTCAAAAGGCAAATAAAGCCAGGGATACAACTATGCAATATTTATACCCGCTAACAGGCTGGGCTGCCTCATCTTTCTTATAATGGTGTTCCTGTAGCTCCTGTAGAGCAGTCTAATGGTCCTCTCACTATTGCAGGGGGTGGTTCTCCTAATGATACCAACTGTTGACGGCATTTTTCGTCACCCTGGTGACCTGACAGTAAGAATAGCCATTATTCACCAGGGTTTGGGAGTTGTGCTTGAGCTCATCAAAAGTGGTATTCTAAGTAGAACAGTGTAAGAGGGCACGAAAAAAGTAGTGTTCAAGGCCGATGATTCAAATTTTTCTGGGTATTCACTATTGCTGTTGAGGCAGAGCCCAATGTCGGTATGTGTTAAGTATGCCTTAATTTAACCAGACCACTGAGCTGATTAACAGCTCTCCTAGGGCTGGCCCGAAGGATTAGACTTATTTTACGTGGCTAAGAACCAATTGATTACCTAGCAACGGGACCTACAGCTTATTGTGGAATCCGAACCACATTATACCAAGAAATGAATTTCTATCACCAGAAATATAAATTCCTCTAATTCTTCATTGGCCAGCTGGAGACTCGAACTCAGGTCTAGCAGAGTGCTAGCCGAGAACTCTACCGACTCTCCCACGAGGAACATAAATGGGCTTGCGGTGGACCTGAGTGTGAAAGCCTTGAGGAGTGCTGGCAACATGGGCATCCATAAAGGGAAAGCCTTGAGGAGTGCTGGCAACATGGGCATCCATAAAGGGAATGGTGTCATCCACACCTCTCTCACACATGGAGCAGAGAACCGATTCCTCCTTAAAGGTGTGGCTGGGTGACTCCAGTTCATTTTTGCCAGCGATGCTGACGACAATGTCATCAACGTACAGAACATATACAGCTCGTCTAAGAATCCTACCGAAGACATGTTGCTCAACAACTCATATATAAAAAAGTTAGTGAACAGCACACCAAGAGGAGAACCCATGGCTAGAACCATGGCTACTCTGTTGATCTGTGTCCACATTTGCCCTCGTTGATCAATGAATGGGGCCTCCCAAGCACAGATATCTAGCAGGTGCAACAGGAATGCCTCTGGAACATTCAATGTTGGGGTAGAATCGTCTCAGTAGACTCTGTCAAGGATCAACCATATCACTTTATCTACAGGCACACCGGTGAAAAGGTTCTCTACATCCAACGATGCAATGATGCCCTGGGATGGCGGGAAGTGAACCCACTAGAGCATAGTTGTAACCCGGCTTCATTTGCCTATTGAAAAATGGTAGCAAGTTCTACTGAAATGTCAAGGAATAATTGAACTTTCGACAGCTCCTGTATAATTTACCTGCTGCTACAAAGAAACTCATTCGAGAGACTCAGAAACTATGGCATCCAAACTGCCAATACATTCACTGAACTTTGTTTGAGAGGGGGGTCACTTTACGGATACTATTATCATCATATCATTATTATATTATTATTATCATTACCAAAAGAAAAGATCATTTTTGTTTTTGTTTTTATGCTGTGAATAATTTACCTATTATAGATGTAACACAAAAAAATATTAACTAAACCCCTTAGCTCAGGCAAGTATTCTTTCTCATGTTTAGAAGGTCTAAATGCACTGTCTTATAATCCTGAAGACTTTCTCACACCTGGTTGCTTTCAAGTGTTATACACCCTAAAAGCTAATTGTATCAACACTGTTTTCATGTAAAACCTATGTTACATAAATTATTCACAATACACAAAAAAATATATAGTTTCTCTCCTTTCATAGTTAAAATGACAAAGTCATAATATTTTACTTCATCATTATAATTTCACAAATTATTGGTTCCCATATTCCTTCACACAGACACATACGTACAGTTTCCTTAAGGGCCAAATACTCCTAGAGGCGATTAGAAATAGTCTACTTGTTTCTTCAATGGAAAAGCCTGAAAACCGTAAGAGTCTATCCTCATCCTCATCCCTCAGTATGCCGATGGTGCAACACTTGTGGGTGTAGTAGTCTCCACTTTTGAGAAAACATGCTGTCCTCAGCCTCAATCAGGACATGGACTGGATCAGGGAATGGTGTAGTCAGTGGGGTACAAGGATGAACTCCCGTAAAACAAAAACACTATTGATTAGCACATCTCGTACCGATTTCCCACTGCATCCTCCCCCTCAGGTGGATGAAACTTTGCTGAACGAGTCTGAAGCTTTACCTATTCTAGGTGTAACCTTTGACTCACATCTAACTTTTGAGAAACATGTAACGAACGTTTCAGCAAATGCGACACAAAAGTTAGATGTTGTCTGTAAGGCCTCACATATTTATTTATAATGCAACCTGCTTTAGGTCATTTGTGCTCCCTTTACTAGAATACCATACTGCTTTCTGATTTATCTCTTTTAGATAGAGTGGTTCATCATGGTAGGTTTCCGTTTCCTAATAGTAGTAGTTATGACTTGGACCATCGAAGGATGGTCTCTTGTTCGTCACTTTTTCATAAGCTGCATTTCAACAAAGATCTTTCACATTCTCAATTGATCCCTGATCCCCTTTTCCTGCTGAGAGCAACTAGGTTTGCTGAACAGCAGCACCAATATGCCTCGCTGTCTAACTTCTCAGTTCCAGAGGTCCTTTATCCCTCACACCGTTGGAATGTGGAACAGCCTCCCAGAGGATGTCCTTGCATTTCAATACACTTTTATCTATTTCTTAATTTATTTTCTCTTTTTTAATATGTGAGTGGGATCTCTCTTTCTGTATTTCCCTTTATCTCATCTTTCTTCTTCCTAATGAACACCGTATTTTTTGGAAGCTTGAATTTCAAGTCAATGGCCCTTGTGGGCTTGTTCCATATGAATAGGTTTCGTCTTCTAAATAATAATAATAAAGAATGGACTAAGTTAAGTATATCTTAGTTTAACCAGACCACTGAGCTGATTAACAGCTCTCCTAGGGCTGGCCCGAAGGATTAGATTTTATTTTTGAATCTTTACGTGGCTAAGAACCAATTGGTTACCTAGCAACGGAACCTACAGCTTATTGTGGAATCCGAACCACATTATAGCAAGAAATGAATTTCTATCACCAGAAACAAATTCCTCTTGTTCTTCACTGGCCGGTCAGAGATTCGACCTCGCGACCAACAGAGTGGTAGCTGAAAACGGAACCTGCTCACCCAGCGAGGAACTTAGAGAATGGACTGAGCTGGAATCAGGGTAGATTTCTGAAAACTGATCATGATGCCAGTGACTGAACCAGGAAAAGAGCTGGCCAACATTAGCCAATTGTCCAAGTAGAGAAGACTTCTCACTCCCAAAAGGTGACACCATCCCCCTACTGGCGCTAAAATCCTTGTGAATATCTGAGGCACTGTACACAGGCCAAAGCAAAGTGCCCTGAACTGAAATATCTTCCCTGCAAACACAAATTGCAGGAACTTATGCAACTGAGGATTTTATTGGAATGTGGAAATATGCGTCGTGCACCTCTGATATCATCCAGTTGTTCTTTTGGATGATTCCATGGAGAAAGGGGTCAGATGAATCAGTGTGTTGAGTCATCAACATATCTAGCAATGGGCGCCAACCTCTGGATGCCTTTGGCACCAAAAATAGAAAGGGGTCAGATGAATCAGTGTGTTGAGTCTCAACATATCTAGCACTGGGTGCCAACCTCTGGATGCCTTTGGCACCAGAAATAGTCGGTTGTAAAACCCTGGAGAGTTTTCAGACACCTGCTTTATTGCTGCCTTCTTTAACAATGATATCACCTCTTTTTGAAGTACAAGATACTTCTCCCGCTGATAAAGATACAACAGAAAAGCTATAGGATACGATGTCAGAGGGGGAGGAGACAAATATGGAATTACATAGTCTTCCTTCAGTACCTCCACCATCCAATGTTCTGCTCCTAAGACTCCCCAAGCATACCAGAAGGCCTGCAGTCGGCCTCCTACCAGAATCTGAGGGCTGAAAAGTTCATTTCTTTCTAATAATCCCAGCAGCTTCACTCTTACCAAAGCCTCAAGTGGATCCTTCAAAAGGTCTTTGCAGATGAAGATGAGTCCTGAGATGAGGAGGAATGACTCTTGATTGGAGGGACCAAAAGGAAGAGAAGGAGCAGTCCTTTCCATGCCTGATTTACGAGACTGATAAATCCCTATTTTCCTGTGCACAAAATATCCTCCCTCATTGCCTTGAAAAAAGTCAGATTAAGAAGATGATTGAAAGAGGAAACCAAAACTGCTGCCATCTTCTGAGAAGGTGAGACCTTAGACAATAGATAGGAGCACAACTGTTCTCTCTTCAAAACCGAGTTAGCAAAAGCATGAGAACATTCACCCACCGTGTCCGAAACAACTTTGTCTAAGCAAGTAAAAAACCTAATGACTCCTCCTACACTTTGATACCCGCAGGTGCCAGAAATTCCCTTAGTTGGGGAAGAGCGGTGACAATAATAATGAGTGAAAGCTCCGCAAAAGACAAGACCGAAATAATTCTAAACAAAGACTTGGACAAAGTCTTTGCCTCTGCATTTGTCCAAAGTTCCTTGCTAGTCTCAAGAGCATGTCTCTCCATGGGACTGAGACTAGCAAAGATATCAGAATCATCAACTCAAGATGGTTTGAGCAATGGTAACGAGCCTGAGTCATAAGAGTCGGCTCTTTGTGACTTTGAAAAACCAGAAAGACTAGACCTGGAAAGCTTGGCCTTCTTCAAACACTTAACAAGGGCCAAAATACTGGAAGATAACATGAGGCCTAGTCTCTACACAACCTCTTTCCTCCACCAATGAGGATAAAGTGAAGCCCAACACTCTAGCAAATGTTGAAAAATTGAAGGAGACTCCTCCAACTCAAACTCCTCTTCCAGCAGTGAAGTCGGGTGAAAGCAGCCGATCCTTCGCAATGAATCTCTGACTGGATGGAGAGAGAGAGAGAGAGAGAGAGAGAGAGAGAGAGAGAGAGAGAGAGAGAGAGAGAGAGAGAGAGAGAGAGAGAGAGAGAGAGAGACTGCAGGAAAAGCAGTCTGCAGCTGCTCATCTGAGGTGACAAAAGTTGGCTGAGCAAAAGAAGAAGAAGTGACACTAGTCATCAAAGAAAGCAGATGTTGGGGGAGGGGGGAAGAGGAGCAATGGTGACACCTAACTTCCCTGCCTGATCAGAACACATCTCAACCGACTTAAGAGCAATCCCATGTGACACATTATTATTATTATTATTACTTTGAAAATGAACCCTATTCATATGGAAAGAGCTTACAGGGGCCACTGACTTGAAATTAAAACTTCCAAAGAATATGGTGTTCATTAGGAAGGAGTGAGAGGAAGTAAATGGAAATACAGAAGAGATCTCATTTATTAAAAAAGGAAAAATAAATTAATAAATTAACAAATAGATAAAAAAGTATTAAAATGCAAGTAGAATAGTATTAGGGTAGTAATGCATTGCATCTTTCCTTGAACTTTTGAAGCCCAATTGCAAGCCATCCTCAGGGAGACTGTTCCACAGTCCAACAATGTGAGGAATAAAAGGACCCTGGAACTGAGAAGTTCTACAGTGAGGAACAGTTACTGCATATTGGTGCCGTTTTTCAGCAAACCTAGTTGTTCTCAGCAGGAAAAGGGGACCAGGGATCAATTGAGAATGTGAAAGATCTCTTAAAATACAACTTATGAAAAAGTGAAAAAGTGACAAACATCAGACCACCCGTCAATGGTCCAAGTCATAACTGCTAATATTAGGAAACAAACCTACTACCACAAACCACTCCATCTAAAAAGAGACAAATCTCTGGCAGAAGCAGTCATCCATACCAGAGAACCGTATTCTAGTAAAGGAAGGACAAATGACCTAAAACAGGTTGCACTGATTTTATCAGTTAAAATATATGAGGCCTTTCGTACAATACCTAACCTTAGTGCAGCATTTGCTGACACTTTCATTAGATATTACACCTAGAATACTTAAAAGCTTCAGACTCATTCAGCAAAGTCCCATTGACTTGGAGGGGAGGATGGGGTGGAAAATCTGTGCAAGATCTGCTAATCAGCAGTGTTTTGTTTTACTGGAGTTCCCCTTCATATTCACTCCATGTCCTGACTGAGACTAAGAGCAGTTTCATTTCTCATTAGTGGTAACTTTACAACACACATGTGTTGTATCATCGACATACTGAACAATCTTGTTTTCCAGGACAACCATATCACCTGTAAACACTAAAAATAACAGTGGACCAAGAACACTACCCTGTGGAGCTCCCAACACAATAAGTCTTGATTCGCTAAAGATCCCATCAACATCAACTTGCTGCTGCCTACTGAAGATCCTGAAGCAACCCTAAAACATATCCACCCACTCCAAGATTCTGAAGTTTGTAAATAAGTGCCTTGTGATTTACTAAATCAAAAGCAGCACTAAAATCTACTTGAATTACTCTACACTCAAAACCATTATTAAGGTTCTCTTGCAAATGGCACGTCAAATTTATAAGAGCATCGCAGGTCCCTAACTGCTTCTAATATCCATATTGACTATCAGCTAACAATCCTTTATATTCCACATACTTATATAGCGGCTTAAAAATAAGTTTTCCTGCAACTTTGGAGAGTACAGGGAGAATAGAAGTTGGCCTGTAGTTACTGCAGTCTGCAGATATGCCATTCTTTGGAAGAGGCACTGTATTACTAAGCTTGCGCTCATCTGCAAAGATACTACATCGAATTAAAAATCTATAGAATCTACTAATCTTGGGAAAAAAACTCACTAGCAAGCTTTTTAAAAACAAAGGGAAGACACCATCAGGATCTTCTCCACCCCAGCTATCAAGATTATCAAAATTTTCTTAACATCCCTAGAGCAAAATACAAATTTCGTAAGAATGGGTGCAGGATGACAAGTATCAGGGAGAGGGACCTCCTCAGCTGACTGCTTAGCTTCAAAATCTTGATGAAGTAGTTCAGCTTTTTCCTTACGGCCAGTAACCAATCTACCATCATCTGTTATTAGTGGAGGAACGGAGGATGAGCCTGACCCAAAGATAATGATGGCAATTTGGTCCACCACAGATGAGGTTGAGTACCACATTTTCCGGCGTATTAGATTCACTTTTTTTATTTTTAAATGTATCAAAAAACTGCCGTGTATAATGCAGCCATATTACGGATGGGAGATCAAGTGCCGTAGGCTAGGCCTTAGCCTAGCCTAGCCTATGGCAAGTATACTAGGTAAGCACAAAAACTGCTCCTAATAATAAAACATTGAAAAACAAGCCTAATTATTACAGTAAATTGTTACTAATAATAAAAATATTGACAACAAGCTGAATTATCAGTCTGTTAACACAAACTTATGACAGTTAGCCTGTCAACCATTTGCAATGAGTGGATGTAAACAAAATCATAGCGCTGCCCTGGTGGCCTGTCGTGGTAACACACAAACAATATTTATTTATGGTAAATTTCATACAGAGTCCATACTTTATTCCAGTACACTCTCTCAATATTGTATTTCATTCATGCACAAAATCATACATTTTCCCTACAAAATCACTTTAAAATATCTTTCAATAAATGTACTTTTTTCCACAAAATACCCTTGTAAAAGAGGGGTGCATTTTATACCCCGCTAAATACAGTAATTCCTTTAAGTTTCCTCCTCAAGGAATTACTATAATTTCTCTCAGCTATATGATGAACGCTATTTGCAGCGCGGCAAGACTTGACAACAATGGTGTCATTTTTATGTGAATGATTTCGTCCCCATGTGTCGAATTTGGTCTGTCATGGTAAGCTCTTCTATATGTATCACCAAACCATGGCTGGTCATTTGTCCTGATTTTAATGATTTTTCTAGGGACATACCTTACTAAAATAGCCATCGGCATTTCATTTAGCTGCTTGGGATCTGGATGTGATATAGCGTCTGAAATATTAAGTGCCTAGCATGCTTCAGTAATAAGATCTAAATTGACTCTAGACTTCAGCCAAACCATTTTTCCAATGGTGGAATTAGGAATATGCTGATTGACATATATGTTCATCTCAGTGGCGCAGTTATAAGAAGTGCCTATATACTCGCAGACCTTGGACTTGAAAATAGCTGGGACATCTGTGAGTATGAGGTCTAATCTATTACCACAAATATGCATGGGTTCCACAGTTACCTGGACGAAATCAGAGGACACACAGAAGTCAAGTGCAGACCGACCATGTTGACCTGTGGAATCTGAATTAAGCCACTTGCTGTGCTTTGCAATGCAGTCTCCACATATACTGAATGAAGCTTTTGAATCCTGTGACTGAGCCATACTAATCCTCTCCAAGACAGTCATTTATAGAATCGTTAATAATTGGATTGCAGTAAACAGCAAATATGAATACATTGTAGAACTTGCTGAGAATCTTAAAACAAAGAATTTCATAGAAACTACACAGTGTTTCTCTGATGATATACAGGCTGTCTGGACTTAGTGTATACAGCCATACCTTGTGCATGTGGGATGTTACAACATTAAATAAAATCTGGGCCATCAAACCCTGGGTTTTAAAACTCAACCTTTGACTTGTTACTACTTACAAGTGTCTCAGATTAAAACATCAAATCATAGTTATGGGCACAACTCTGGAGACCAAGAAAATTTGACCTTAAGCCTCAAATATTTGAGTAAAGTACTCTGCAATTTTCCTTGCAGTAATGAGTAGCAGGCCCAGGGTTCAGCTGAATGTCTCCCGAAAGAATTAAAATTAACAACATAAAGTTAGTAGCAAACCTAATAGACTAATAACAACAGCAACATAAAAATCAACTGAACAATAAACAATAATAATGCAATCAACAGCAACAGTATTTACATTATTTACAAAAATTACATTGAAAGTAAAAATAAACCTAACAATATGTCACCGAAAAAATATTGGAAGCAACTGGCTGATAAGGTAGAACCAGCACACCGTATAAGGCCTATAAGAAATCTGCCAGGTTTGCCACAACAACTGGGGGAGGACAGTCAGGTTAGATCTAGAATTTATGAAAAGCCTAGAAGGAAAAGATTAGGTAAAGAAGGTGTTTTCCTCATAATCCACCACGCAACTTTTCCTTTCTCATCAGCCTGCCCTACACACATTTTAGAAAAAAAAACATGAAAGTGAACAAAAAAATGAACATAGAGGAAAAATGCCTGATGTACCCTCAAGCTACGGAACTCAAATCCAAGACCATGGAAGGTTATGGTCTTAAAGAACAAGGTTAGTATTCAGAGTAACCTTCTCTTAGAAGGGTTGCCTACCAAGGCTGAAGGGTCCCTTCCATCCTCTGGTTTGATTTCAGAGTGTCCATCTCCTAGAAGACTTGTCTGCCAAGGTTAAAGAGTCTCTTCTAGCACCTGGCTTGGAAACAACAGAAGAATCTGTAACCACAGTAGGAATGGAAAGAGAAACAAACATCAACAGAGTCATAAGGAACAGACTCTCCAATAGCCAAAGAAAAAGCGTATAAAAAATGAACAGGTGCATGCTGACGAGAAAGAAGAATAGCAGGAAGGATTTAGAATGAGAAGTAGATGTAGATGAGACTGATTTAACAATCTATTGAGTCTGAACAATTAACCACAGACATTACTACTAATAACACGGTCTATACTTACATCCTTATTCCTATCAGTGTTAACAACCTCATTACTAGATGCTGATGACGGAGAAGTTGAAATAGGGTGTGAAGATTTATGCTTACCAAAACAATCTTTTGGCGAACACATTAAACGAGATTCAGAGTATGAAAAATGATGGAGGGCACAGAACCCCATCGCCCCAAGAACCAACCTGGTTCCCTGGAAGCAGACTCTTCCAGCTGTCACAGGGCAGTCCTAAGCTCGGGCTACATAAGGGTGAGGGCACCGACACCTGACCTCTTATAGGGGTATATGAAAATGATCACACATTACGGGGGGACACAGCACGACCCCTTAACACAAATTCAGTCGAACCTTTAAATGATTCTAAAATAAGGTTTACATCCTGTTCTAGCTTCTCAATATGCTTTTCCTGAATGGAAAGGAGTGGAAGGCAGGGCTAAAGAGGAAGTCTCAGTACCAGCTAAAGCATTAGCAGAGGAAAAACCCATAGACTGAGTAGGGATAACTACAGACGAGGGACCTGGAGAAGGGGGTGAAATGACAGGTTCATGACCTGACCTAACTATTTCTTTTCACAACCTATCTGCTTCCCTTCTCTTCCTCCATCTGATGAACTTGAGCATAAATTCCTTAGACCAGTCCCTTCATTCATCCCATCTAGTTTCTAGATCACCCCTGCAGCCAGCACATACAGTGTGTCTATACACCTCAAAATCCAACATCCTGTTTACACAGTAATCATTCCTACAAAACCTAATGTTCTTAATTTTGCTTCCTGTGGGAAACGTAGAAAAACTTCAAGTGCCGTATCGTGAAAGCACTAAACTGCCAAAATCATGAAATACCAAAAAGCACCTATACACAATGGCACCAAGGAAAATTCTGACATGACCTAAAACAGGTGAACCAGACAGTCTCCTGGATCAGCCAAGTGATCTCCTGTTGTTTGAACGCTGACTCGCCTATCGGCACGGAGATATATCTTTAAAAGCATGTAAGATTCATCCCAAATAAAAGTACAGCTCGATCTCTTAAAGCTGGCATCCTTGGGACCAGGCCACTCCTGGACCACAGAAAATTCCAGATGACAGAAAGCAATGCTAAAATCCCCCAGTTCATTCCTCATACATACTGTAATGCTGTGTTAACAAAAGTAGAACAAAGGTTATGAATAAAACAAAGTCTTCCCAGCTCATTTCACATATTGCTGGGCTATCAAAAGCAGAACAAAACCTATAAATAATAACTGTCATTTGTTAGGTTTAGTTTCTTATGGAAATTCTGGCCTGCTCCATAAGCATCTCTCCAGAAATGCTTACATCTTCGTTATGTCAGAGCTTAAACCACTTTATAAGTGCACTGTCAAATTCTGATCTCCTGGCACCTTTCAATTTTTTCCGGTTTTCGTTCTCAGCAAAGCCCTAAAAATCTTCTGCTGTTGTTTTCTTAAATCTACACAGAGAGAGAGAGAGAGAGAGAGAGAGAGAGAGAGAGAGAGAGAGAGAGAGAGAGAGAGAGAGAGAGAGAGAGAGAGAGAGAGAGAGACTATTGGGCCCGGGTTTGGTTGTGACACCGACAGATTTCTATTATCTATTCGCAAATGTCAAATAATACAATTACATTATTTGACATTTCAATAAAAATTAGATTTTTATGACAAAATAAAATTTTATATATACTTAACAAGTAAAAATTACATTGCTTATAGTTTCACTCGCCGGCAGCTTAAAAATTTTGAAATTTGTGGTAGCGCTAGTGTTGGTGTAGGTGACTAGTCCCTGCCCACTTTCGGGGTACGAGAGGAGTGACTTCAACAGCGTGATTCAGTTGTTTTTTGCCTTTCTTTCCACATGAGGGGAAGAGGAGGGCTTAATTTGTAATTACTTGGTAAGTACAGGCAGTCCCCGGTTTACGATGGGGTTCCGTTCTTATGCCGCGTTGTAAGCCAAAAATCGTCGTAAACCGAAAAATCATTGAAAATGGTAAAAAATCCTAAGAAAACCTTACTTTTAATGCTCTGGGTGTAATTGAAATAATGTAAACTACATTTTTACTGAGTTTTTCATAAAAAAAAAATCTCAAAATTTTGATTATTTTGCCATTTTGGAGCCATATTTCTTCCGTTGGATTGTTGTACAACGCGTTGTAACCCTGGAACATGCGTCGTAAACCGGGAAATAATTTCTGATGAATATATGTGAAAAGCGCCGTAACCTCGTAACGTCGAACGTCGTAAGCCGGAGCCACCGTAAACCGGGGACTGCCTGTATATATAAAACTTCATCATAAAATGTCATTTTTATATATGTAACTTACCAAGTAATTACAATGCTGAATCCCAAATTAACATGGAGGTGGGATATATGGATTAGCTACCCCAAAACATTATGGATGATGAGTTAGAGGACAGCAAAATTAGCACTAGTACAATGCTTGACGTTCTTTACCTGGTAAGAGAGCTGCTGCAGGTAGATACTGCCTCTGGTCGGTGCTCATCTTAACCATGTAGGGTGTGGCGAGTTGGCCAGACGCCCCTCTACATCAGTGGGTACTTTGCTTCAAGGGATGAACCCAGTGACTAACAGAGTATACATGAAGCCAGCTGCCCTTGCCCTGGGGACATACTGACCAACCAAATGACCAGAATCAATGAACACGAGCATCACCTACACCACAAAACATAAAACCACCACCCACCCATTAAAGCTAAGACTGGTGGGTCTCCAGTGCCCCCAGGTTCCCCTTACGACTCAACACCCAAGTTCAAGTCGAAGAGAAAAGGAGGGAAGAAAGGCTTCCTACGCTTCCTCCCCCAACACCATGCCAGCCACTGATAACGGCCCTAAAGTACTACAATGTTCAGAAGTAGTTTCCACATCATGAAGATAACGGGTTGCGAAGATAGACTTGCACCTCCAGTAAGTCGCTTGAAGAATTGATGATAGAGACAGGTTGTGCTTGAAGGCTAAAGACGTGGAGACAGCTCTGATCTCATGAGCTTTAGCTTTGACGGACGTTAAAGCTTCTCCAACCTGAGAATGGGCCTCAGAGATCAGATCCTTCAAGAAGAGAGACAAGCCGTTCTTTGATAGGGCACGAGACAGATTCCTAATCGAGCACCACAAATTACCCATAGGACCTCAGATTTTTTCCGTTCTGTGCAAGTAGTACCTCAGTGCTCTCACTGGGCACAGCTCTCCTCCTCATCTGGGCCTAGTTTAATAGTGAAGGAACAAGGTCAAGGCTTGGTTGGGTCTTCGTTCTTTGCCAAAAAAAGCCCAGGGTGAAGGAACATAAGGAATCACCTTGGGAAAATCCCACTCGCTTGTCAATAGCATGCACTTCACTGGTTGCTAACGTCACAAGAAAGAGGGTCTTCCTGGTAAGATAACGTAACAAAGCAGAACAAAGAGGCTCGAAGCTGGGTGAGGAGAGCCACTTCAAAACTACGTCGATTTAGAGGTACTGAAAGATTTTATGAGATTGGACAGGTCTAGATTAGCAGAGGGATCCATACCTCTGTGTCAAAACACTGAAACCAGCATATCCCTGTATCCTCTGATCTTAGAGGAGGACAGGGCCCTAGATGTCCTCAAGTACAGGAGAAAGTCGGCAATGTCTGCTAGACATCTTAGAAGATGAGATGTCATGTCTTCTACACCAGGCTCTGAAGATTGTCTACTTGGCTTGACAGACTCTGTTGGCAATAACCTCTGAAGTTGCTCTTGAAAACCCCTTCTGTCGGAGGAGTTTCCTGACAGTCTGAACCCTGTCAAGGCCAGAGTGGACAATCCTTGATGGAACCACCTGAAGTGGGGTTGTCTGAGCAGACTTGGTCGTAACAACCTCAGGAAGTCCCTCAGCAGCTTGAGGAGATCCGGGAATCATTCCTGTCGCGGCCAGAACGTTCATGTGGTTGTGGAAGTTACTGAGGACTTCTCGTATCATGCAGAATAGCGGGAAGGCATAGAGATCCTTGTTAGGCCAGTCTTGTAGCATGGCGTCCACCACCTATGCTAGAGGGTCTGGTACAAGAGCAAAAGACTGATAGATGATGAGTCTTGGACATCACAAACAGATGTATAAGAGGTCTCCCCGACAGCTTCCACAGATCCTTGCACACCTGCAGATGAGTCCACTCTGTGGGGAGCACCTGACTGTGACAGCTCAACCCATACGCAAGGACATTGAGCTTGCCTTGGATGAACCGCATCACCAACTTGGTCCGGTTGTGAGCTGCCCATAAGAGGGTTCTCGCTGCTTCACCAAGGGAGAATGAATGAGTCCCCCCTTGCTTCTTTATATACACCAAGGCTGTAGCATTGTCCGAGTGTACAGTCACTACTTGATTGCGGACTATTGAAGCAAAATGCTGAAGGCCCAGCCAAACTGCCATCAGCTCGAGGTTCCTGTGCCACTGAATCTGCTCCTGGGACCAAGTTCCTGACACTTCTTGGGTGCCTACAAGTGCTCCCCAACCCAGATCCAATGTGTCTGCATAGAAATCTAAGTTGGGGTTCAAAGGAACAAGGGACTTCCCTACTGAAAGCCTGCCTTCTGACTTCCACCACCGGAGATCATATTTGATTTCTTGAGATATCAGGAAGACGAATGTTTCTGGATGAGCTTTCCTGTCCCAGCTGGCCAACAGCTAAAAGTGAAGATTTCTCATATGTAGCCTTCCTGGAGAAACAAACTGCTCCACGAGGCTAAGGTACCTCGAAGGCTCATCCATTGGTTTGCCGAACAGGTTTGGCAGGCAAGGAACTCGTTGACTTTCTTCAGGCATGACTGAACTCTTTTGGGTTACGGAAAAACCTGAAAACTCTGAGTTTATCATCATTCCCAAATAGAGAATCGTCTGTGATGGAACCACCTGGGATTAGCAGAGCCAACTCTTCTGATAAATGAAGGGTCCTCCGAAGGTCCTCCATGTACCTCTCCTTCAATGGTGATCAAAGGAGCCAATTGTCTACGAAGAGGGAAATGTTTATCCCCATCAGATGAAGCCATTTGGAGAGCACAGCAAGGGCTCAGGTGAACACTTGTGGAGCGGCCGAAAGGCCGAAGTTTAAGGCCTGAAACTGGTAAACTCTGCTGCGATACACAAAACATACATATTTCCTGGATTCCGGATGTATATGAATGTGGAAATAGGCATCTTGCATGTGTATAGTAATCGTCCAGTCACTCTGGTGAATGGATGCCATGACTTGTTTCCATCTTGAATTTTGTCTTTTCGGCAAAAGAATTCAAGGCGCTTACGTCCAGTACTGGCCTCCAACCCCAGATGCCTTGGGGACTACGAAAAGATGGCTGTAAAAACTGTCCGACTGCATTTCTTCAACTTCCTTGATAGCTGTCTTCTCGAGGAGGACTGACAGTTTGTCAGAGAGGGCCGAATACTTCTCAAATCCTACCGAGTAGACGGTCAACATGACTAATGGGGCTTCTCCCTGAATGGGATGGAGTAGCCCTGTTTCAGCACTAACAAAATCCACTCCTTCACTCCTCTTGTGCTCCACCTCTCTCAGTGATGGAGGAGCCTGGCTCCTACTGGCGCATGGAGGAAAGGATCCTCACTTCTGAGCAGCAGGCTTGGAAGAGGGCTAATTAAACGGTCGGGACGAGAAGACCAGGTTCGTCCTAGGCCTAGATTGGGCTCTTGGTCTGCCACCTCGAAAGGGCAGGGGCAGAAGTGGAGAATGGGTCCTGATGTTTGTTGATGGAGACTCCCTGGGATGTCTAGACAAGTGAGCTAAAAGGTACTGTGTACTTTTCTTCTGAAGTTCCAAAGAAATGTTGTTACCAGCAGACTGAGGGAAGAGATGCTGGCGATCAAGAGAATACAATAGGGCAGGCTTCTGATAAGCCATGACCCTCTTCGTAGCAAATGAGCACCAGAGCCCTCTCTTCTTCAAAACTCCCATTGCGTAGAGAGGCTAACTCTTGAGAGCCATCTTTGATGCCCCTATCTGTGCACGACTGGACATTCAGCCAATCCGATGCGAACTTCCTCATGGAGCAAAGAGCAATTCTTAATCTTGCAGGCTAAGGCCCCCACCGACCAGTCTAAAAAGCTTAAAACTTCAAAAATCCTGAACAAATTCTTCAAATGGTGGTCGAGTTCTGTAAGGGAAAAGATCATCTTAGCGGCCGCAAAGGCTGACCTCCTAGACGCATCAGTAAGTCCTGAGTAGTCCTCCTGGGAGGAGGCAGCCACTCCCTGTGAGGGAGCTTCTCCGGTCTCGTACGAAGAATACCTCCAGTGCACAAGACGAGAGGGAGGATAGCTGAAGGAAGACTTCCCCTGCTCTCTCTTCACCGAGATCCAGCCATCCAGATCATTGAGAGCATTCCTAGGGGAAGATGAAAGCACTATCTTCGGTAGCTTGGGGGAGTCAGAAGGCTTGCCATAATGAAAAACATCAAAGCCGGGGAGGTCAGGGCTGGTGGCGAGAAGAATCCTAGAAAGTTCTGCAGCAAGTATGTCAGTAAAGCTGCGTAAGCTGTCAGAGAGGAGCCCTGATCCACTTCACCAACTTCAACTTCGTCCTCCAACGAAATGGGGGGATAGCAGCAAATCTTGAGGGGCCTGGGCTGAAGAAGAAGGCTCTCTCCTGAGCAAATTTAAGAAGTCCGCCTGCTGATGCTGAGTGGGAGTTAGCAATGGGTCTGTTGGGTCTGCAGAAGGCATCTGAGCTGGAATCTTGGGCGCTGAAGGGCGCTTGGATACCATAGGGTGCTCGGGAATTGAAGGGCGCTTGTGCAATGATGGGTGCTAAGGAATAATTGAAGGAACCAGTGCTAATGGGCATTCAGGCAGTAATGGGCGCTCAGGAACTACTGAGTGTCCAGGTGTTGCTGGGAGATTGAGCACTACTGGGCGCTTGTGAGACGACGAGAAGCGTCTCGGAGCAGGCGAACGCTTGGCCTCAAGTACAGAATACACTGGAGAAAAGTGTTCTGGGAATCCCAGAAACTACAAGAAGGCTGCTGCAAGGGCTCCCTAATTTTCTTGTAAGGCACTGGAGTGGAGCGGACCATGTCCGCCATGGGCCTTTTCAGTGGCCGCGATTCATCACCGAAGCACCAGCGGTGCCTATTCTCAGGGCTGAAAGCCTCGGAACTCAAGGATAGCCTACTCACTTCCGTTTGGATGCCTTTCCAACTTCTATCCTTTGCCGCGAACTGGGAAGTTGCAAGAGGTCTAACTGAGGCGATACTGCCCGTGGGAAGACCCCACCGACCTCCCTTTGGCCTCCAGTGTGACTGCTCCCAGGTGTAGGTGTAGGGGAGTGCACCAATGATCTCTGCCTAGGAGTGTTGGTGGGACGAGCAGCTGTCACCTCCACTGACACTTCACTAGCACCAGCACTTTTTTCCACTTTGTCCATAAGGACACGCACTGAACCACCCAACTGGGTTACGGTATCCAAATCTAACCCCACTTTGACATCAAAAATTACGTAAGAGCTTTGACTCGAGGCTGGTAAGGTGATCAGGTTCGGAAGCAAGGAAGCTGGGCAAAGGAGCAGACTCAATAATCGGAGAATTGGGAACAGGTGACACAGCAGGAGCAGGTAAAGGTAAAGCAGGAATATCATCATCAGCAGAACTAACTACGGTCTTGCTATCTACTGTCTGTTTTCCAGCTCTAGCGGCAGCCTTACATTTCCTGTCTCTGTCTAATTTTGCTAAATGAGACACCAAAACCTTCCATTTCCCGCATCCCACTCTGAACATTTGTCATATGTTTGATCAACTGAACGCTCTTGTCCCCTACATTCTACGCACATAGAGTGAGAATCATATTTCTCTATAGTGAGCCTAGTATTGCAGCCTTTGCTGCAATACTGTAGGCTAGTGGCACTAGAGTCAGACATACTAGCTTAAGTCTAAGAAGTCAACAATCGAGTTATAGTGTAAGTCAAATTGAAGAAAAGGTGTCCTAAACGAAAATTAATGGTCTCGCTAAGAAAGAACCCAACATAAATATGAACGTTGTCAGCTACCAGTACTTCACTTCACCCAAAGACGAATCTCAAAAGGAAAAACGACGAAAGCCAAAATTTAAGCTGACTGCTCACAACTGAACCACTGTCAGAGCCGGCAAAAAAACAACTGAATCATGCTGTTGAAGTTGCTCCTCTCGTACCCCGAAATTGGGCAGGGACTAGTCACCTACACCGACACTAGCGCTACCATTAATTTCAAAATTTTTCAGCTGACGGATAGTGAAACTTTAATGTAATTACTTGGTAATTTACATATACAGTATAAAACTGTTACTTTATGTACTGTTTGCAAATATATTTCATGCATTATTTTCATATTGTTTATGAACCACGGACCTCGACACTTATCCATTCCAGAAGAAGCGTCGAGATGCGATTCAGTAGAGATCTGAATACATTTTTTCCATAAGGAATAAGTGAACATGGATTAATCTGTTCTCAACCATCAGTTATTACCCTAACCTTACCTTTTTATACTAAAAATTACACAAATTACAATTAAATAAGTTCAGAGTTAAATAACATACCGTAGTAGACGCACTTTTTAAAATTTTTAAATGTATACTGTATCAACAAAACTGCCATACATCCAATGTGGCCATATAACTGATGGGAGACCAAGCGCTGTAGGCTAGGCTACGTACTGTACTGTACTTGTTAGGCATAAAAATTGTTGCTAATAATAAAACACTGAAAAACAAGCCTAATTATTACAGTAAATTGATAAAATACTGAAAACAAGCCAAATTATGTCTATCACAAACTTGCGAAAAATTGCTCACGATACGTTGGCAGGTTGCCTTTCAGCCATTTGCCAAGAGTGGATGTAAACAAACCACAACGCCACCCTGGTGGCCTGTTGCAGTAACACAAACATTGTCTACTTACAGTAGTATTTATAGTAAAATTCATACAGTCTATGCATTTCATGGGACCCATGTTTTTATCAAAATACAGTACAAAAAGCCACTGAAACCAATGAAACAGATCAAAACACTCAAAGCACAGCTGAGCGGGGTTTAAACGACGCTTGGGAACAATGCCAACTATCACTGACTGACTGGACCCATTTTTTTCACAAAAATCAGTTCACAAAAAGCCATTTTTGTTCGAACCAATGCAAAAAACAGATCAAAACATTATCAAAGTTCTGATACAGCTGAGGACCGGTGCTCTACTGTATCATAATTTATGAGCATAGCAATCAGTTGCCGTTTGCATCCTGGTTATGTTTACATTCTTAAAATCATCAGCTGATTGCATTTTACTGACATCATCACTGCCATTACAGTAAACCCACCTTTGTTTCTCACGAAAAATCATGTGGATTTCTCTGGGTCGGAAAATTCGCCCAGATTTTTTATTCATGACTAAATGCACTTTTTGATGTAAAAATTAAAATACTCAGGTATAAACATTTTTTGAGGTTTTTCTTGTGTTTAAACTATCAAAATAGGCAGTTCTAATGTTTTTACAGGGTTTTAAGTATTCGCAGATTTTAAGCTATTCGTTGAGGACCGGTGAATAGATCTGAGGAGTTTACTATAGTTGTTAAATGAAACATATTTCGGAAATTCATTTTTTTCATAAATTTCAAAGCTGGGTTTAAAAATACAACTTTATTTAAAATTCAGTTGCCGCTAAAATTGCATAAAATGGTTATGATTTCACATTCTTAAAATCATCAGAACAGGTGGTTGCATTTTATGATGTCATCATCAAACCATTCAGAACACAGATAAGTAAACCCACAATGCCTCAATTTTTTAAATGAGATCGCAACTTTTGGTCAGTTTCACGGTTTTTTCTTTGCATGACGGCCGTGAAATTTACTTTTATGTGATTTATTGATATAATTACATAATAATCGAATGAAAGAATGTATTTCACTTAGTGAGAATGATTTTGACAAAAGTCAGGGTTCCCATTAGCGTAAGTGAGGAATATGATTTGAAAGTGATAGTGATACTGAATCGGTGATTATGATCATGCACTAAATGCCACGGAAGACATTTTGTGGTAAAACTATTAAAATACAGGACCAGGTATAAACATTTTTCCTGAGGGTTTTTCTTGTGTTTAAACTATCAAAATAGGCAGTTCTAAATGTTTTTACTTTCAGGGTTTAGTTAAGTATTCTGTAACAATTTTAAGCTATTGAAACTTCGGTGTGAGATGGGTTAAATGTCTAATACCTGTTGAGCTACTAGTTATATATGCCTGAATTTTTTTCCAACTTCTAAGATAAATTTAGCTCTTGTTCATTTATGAAATGATGAAAAGCATGACTATAGTTGTTAAATGAAAAAGGAAACATATTTCACAATATAAATGTTCTCTTTCATTTTTTCATAAATTTTCAAAGCTGGGTTTAAAAATACAACTTTATTTAAAATTTGCAGTAGATTTTAAATAGTTAAATAGTGTAAAGGTGTGATTTCCCCAGTATTGGATGTTGCTTTTGCCTCTTCCAGAACATTTTGTGGCCTGCGCATTATTAGTTTCTTCAGCCGCAGCTACAACCTTATATTTAGTGGAATACTTTCATAATACTTTCCTCTCCACTGCATGACAGATGAATAAAGATTTATTTTATCTTTATTTATGGAAGTCACCACTGAAAATTAACACATTTTTAACAAGTTGACAAGTGTAACGCAACCCTTAATAAACATGTGTTAGTTATGGTAACTGACATCAGCAAGTGGCTGTTTCTTGATCTGATTGTTTGTCAGTGTCTTGCATACAGTAGTAAGTGGCAGTTGATTATAGAAAAAAGTAATGAATTCTTAGATTAGTCAAGAGGTTGGTACATCTGATTCAATGTACTATGAAGATTTGCATTTAACCTAATGAGCTTTTCCTTCCAGGACTATTCATTAGTTCAAAGCAACTCATCTATAATATGCACTGGTATCTACCAAAACTGAGACAGGCATAGGAAGCTTGCCTAGTGTAATCTACCGAAAATACAACTCACACTACATATACATGATGTACATTATGAAATCGTGTTTTTGGACAAAATTTTAATGATCGCATAATACATGAGTATACAGTCAACTCCTCATATTCACGGGGGCTGGGTTCCATAACCACTCGCAATAAGTTGAAATCTGATGATATATTGGAACGCCCTCTAAAACGGCTTATAACTGCCTATTTCAACAGTTCAAACACCAAATAACCTGTAAACCTTAAACTAAATGCTTATAACTGCCATTTTAATAGTTCACTGCCTATTTGAATTCTTTACACACCAAATATACCTTAAACTATCATCCTGAAACACTTTAATATCATTTCAATGTCATCTTACAACATTACCATTAAAAATATAAGGCTTACAGCTACGTGTGAAAACTAATCAAGTTACCCCTATATTCAGGCACAGCCATTTTCTCTCATACAGTTTTAGTTTTAGTGTCATATTTTTATGTTTATGATACAGTAATTCATATTTAATAGCAGAGAGAGAGAGAGAGAGAGAGAGAGAGAGAGAGAGAGAGAGAGAGAGAACTGAGGTGTTTACATCAGTCTCAGTACAGTAGCTGGGGACAAGATGTGACAGGCCGGTTAAACTAGCTGGGGAGGAAAGCATGACCTTGAGTCAGGATGGCAAGAAGAGTGTTTATGATACAGTACAGTAATTCATATTTCATTGAGAGAGAGAGAGAGAGAGAGAGAGAGAGAGAGAGAGAGAGAGAGAGAGAGAATTGAGGTGTTTGCATCGAAGTCTAAGCACAGTAGCTGGGGAGAGACGTGACAGGCACGGTTAAACTAGCTGGGGAGGAGAGCAGGACCTTGTGTTGCCCACGTATGAAATTCAGATTTTAAATATTTTTATGGTGACTATAGATGAAACATCAACAGTGATACAATATTGTCTTGTGCACTGTTATAATAGGTGTGATATTCGCAGAGTCAACTAAACTTGCAATGAAGTACGGTAGAGCAGATCAGAGAAAGAAAAAGATATGCCAACACATGCCTACGTATGCACGCACTCATTCAGGACGATCATTTTTTTTATAAATTACATATTACGATGATAATAAATGAACATAATACTGTAGTATAAATGGATTCTCTAAGTGAAAAAACATTTTATTGATATTTTGCTGCTTTTTCATTAAAAGACGTGTAGATACATTAAAGACAAGTTCAGTATTATATATGACCCTTTATATATGTGTATTACATTCTTTTTATATTTCATGTCCATTTATACACCTCCCTAATGTATTAAATGTATGTCATTCCTATATGTATCATGTACAATATGTAATGACTGAACCTCGCCTGTCTGGCAGTATGTTTTGCCAGTAAGGGACTGCTCTGTTTCCTTTGTAAGCACATAATTTGCATCTCTGTGAATCTGTAAACTCCACTAGACATTAAGAACCTACTTTTGATATCTCAGTGTTTCCTTCATCCCCAACCTTTAATGATAAGGATAACACATCGAACACACACATGGCGCAGTGAACCGAAGTGAAGGTTAAGTTTTCTATTCAAGAGGATTTGCTGCAAGTGCACGGCTTTTGGTGCCATAATCACCTACGCTGTTGTCTGTGCTGTTTCCCATCTCCACCCAGCTTTTTATTGTGAATTTATTGCGCTTTAAGTGTACAGTGATTAATGGTTCATGAGTGAAGTGTTGTGCAAAGTGAGAGCGCATAGCCATACATCCAGTCTCCTCACTTGTCTCTGAATAACTAACTGACCGCTGAGCCTAGCAGAGCAGACACACACATACGTAATGTACACACTTACTCGCTGATCCAAGAACTTATTATTTAAACTGTTGTTTTAAAAAGAGGAATCTTTTTATTATTTTAATATGTGTCATTCATTGCATATATATTACACATAATGGATGGGCAAGAAGACTTTCTAGGTCAGCCAGAAGAGACCACAGTCCAGGGGTTGCTAGAAGCCAGTAGTGTTGGAGCTTATGCCTGCAGTGGGAACACAGTGTTCCCCTACAGTGGGAATGCCATGGGAGAAGAGTTCACCAAGATATCACCACCCTCCTCCCCCTCACTACCCAACTACCCAACCGACTGGAACAGATCCCTCACTACCCAACTACCCAACCGACTGGAACAGATTTCCTCCAACTTAGCAAGTTTTTAGAGGAATCTCACCAATATGAAGTGAAAAGATGACACAAAGATGAAGAACAAAGAGAACAAAGACGACGTGAAGAAGACAGAAGAGCACAAGAGGAGCTGCGCAGATGGGAAGAAAATACACGCAGAGATGAGGAAAATGCAAGATTTACAGCCCTTATCCAGGAGCTCTCGTCTGCCCAACCCTTTCACTCTGAAAACCCCATACTGGGTACAGAGATGGGTGCTTCTTCCTCCAGTCAACCTTCTCTTCCCCCACCACAAAAAGCGACAACGCAAACACCGCCCCGACTCAAGGCTGATGCAACATTCCAAATGTTCTGGGAATGGAGACACCGGTGGGATGATTATGCTTTCTAGGGAAAAACAGATGATCCAGTTGCAGGTGTGCTTAGCCCTTAAAACTCAATGCGTGTTGAAGCACACTTTACAGATTACACCCTCCACTGATAAGTCTGCAGATGAAGCGTTGGATGCCCTGCAGTCTCACATAAAGGGTTTATGTAATGAGGTTCTTTGCCATAGGGAATTGCCTAGTTGCAAACAGATGGAAGGAAAATCTTTTGGAGAATTTTACACAAGCCTTTGACACATTACAGAGGAAGCTGACTTTTGCCCAAGGGATGCAGCTGCACGGGAGGAGACCCAGTTGAAAATGTTCAATCTGATGGGCATTCAAGATGCAGAGCTAGCTCAGAAAATAATCTCTTTGGACACCGCCTCCTCATTACAAGATGATGTTATGACCTGTCGGTCATATGAAGCAGCTAAGAATGCAACTTCTGCCATACGTGCCTCACCTAACCAGCTGCGCACCATTTCTGCCTACAAAAAGGGTAAGAAGAAAAGGGCAAGTGAAACAACCTTACCTTCAAAACTGACTTTGACACAAGCTACTTTATGCCAGTCCTGTGCTTGACAGCATGGCCCTAATGAGTGCCCTGCTACCAACAGTACAGGCAGTCCCAGTCATCGACAGGGGTTCCGTTCTGAGGGTGTGAGGATAATTGAAAATTGCAGCTTTTTCGGCGATTTTTGGGCTTATCGGAACTGAAAAGCGCAGATTTTCAGTTATTGGCACCTCTGGTAGGTATGTATAGGCACCAATACCCAATTATCAGCGTCAATAAGCAGAAATCAGTGCTGAAAATTGCCAATTTTCGTCACTAGACAAGTGCCGTAAAACCGGATCACCGTTAACCAAGCCCACCATTAACCGGGGACTGAGTGCCCTAATACCAACAGTACTTGCAAAAGCTGTGCCTGCCTCGGTCATTGGTCCAGGACAACTAAATGTCATGCCAGCAAAGCCCAGTGTCACCTTTGCCACCTCATTGGACACTTTGATAAGTGTTGCAGAGAAAAGAAGATGAACTGCCAGGATGGATCTCCAAGCAACAGTGCTGCCCACTCCAGCTCCGGCAAGACACGAAATACACAGCAGAACAGCTGTTGTCGTCTAGGATACCCTTCTTCCACAGCCCCCAAGACACCCCCAACCCACCTGTGTCTTCATGTCATATTAATTCTCGCTTACAGATGTTACCAGACACAGGTGCTGATGTCACCGTTATTGGCCAGCAACTCCTAGAGAGTTTAGGCATCCCCAGGAGCAGCCTGCAACCTCCTCCACCGAATACAACAATTACTGCAGATGGGTCCAAAATGGTGCCTGCTCATGGCATGTTCCAGCCTACTCTCACCTTAGGCAAGCAGTCTTGTTCTGCTAGGATTCATGTCCATGAGAATGTCCAGACTCCACTTCTGTCTTATGCATATTGTCAAGAGTTGGCCATAATATCTCTGGATTTTCCTAAGCCCATTGCTGAAGTCAGACATGTCAATAAATGCAAGGAGCTCCCTATCTCAATCACCATGTCACCTTTGGCTGCTAAGGAATATTTCCTCCAAAAAATTTCAGATGTGTAGGTTTCCAAAGAAGACTTGAAGTCAGCTCCTCTCAAGCCCATGGTTGGCTCTCCCATGAGGATTCATCTCAAGGATGGTACTGTGCCCTTCGCTGTCCACACACCAAGACAGATTCCCCTTGCCTTTGTGGACCAGGTCAAGGAAGAGCTTGACTCGTGGTAGCCCAGGGAATAATCAATCCCACTGGTGATGACCTTTCAGAATGGTGTCACCCTCTCATTGTCGCCAAAAATGTAATGAGTATGCATCACCGTCGACCTCTCCAAGTTGAACAGCCAAGTTTCCCACCTAGCCCACCCTTCACTGCCATTTGTAGTGTGGACCCCAAAGGCTCGATTTTCCACGAATGCTGATGCTCTCTGCGGGTACTGGTAAATGGAACTTGCCAAAGAGAATCAACATTTAACTACCTTTACTATGCCAAATGGTCAGTTCAAACACCTTCGCAGCTAATGGAGATGCATTCTGTCTGCAAGGCGATGAAGCCCTTCAAGGAGTCAAAACTTGCGTGAAGGTTGTCAATTACATCCTTCTCCACAATGAGGATTATCATTCACACACTTACCGTATCCACGAGATGCTCACCAGGTACCGCAAGTTTGGGATTACCCTCAACAAAGACAAGCTTGTGGTTGCCGTACCTATCGTTAACTTCTGCGGATACACGCTCTCAGGAGAGGGCATCTAGGCTGATCAAGAAAAAGTCAGTGCCATCAGGGATTTCCCAGCTCCAGCTAACCTGACCGACCTCAGATCATTCCTGGGCCTGGTCAACCAACTGGCAGAGTTCACCACCGACATTGCAACTACAGCCCAGCCTCTACGCCCTCTGATGAGCCTCAAGAGAACATTTGTCTGCACCCCTTCATCCAACTGTTCTCGCTGCCTTCAACCTAGACCTGCCTGTTGTCCTCCAGACAGATGCCTCAAGCCTTAATGGTACTGGATATGCCCTTCTCCAAGACCATGGTAGTGGACGCCTACGTCCGGTTCAGTGTGGCTCTCGATTCCTTACCGATACTGAGACACACTATGCCACTACTGAGCTTGAGATGCTGTCCATGATCTGGTCGATGTCAAAAAGTAGGCCATATCTCGCTGCCTACAGAATTTTACCCTGATGACGGATCACTGTCCCCTCATACCTATCCTGGACCATTACTCACTGGATGCCATCGAGAATCCTCGCCTCCAGTTTCTGAAGGAGAAAATTTCGCCCTACTTATTCACAACTGTGCAGCATGCTGGCAGCTGGCAAGTCTCTGAACATTCCTGATGTTTTGTCTTGAGCCCCAGTCAGCCACCCCACACCAGAGGACAAAATCGCAAGTGCCCCTTTTTGCCACTCATCTCCGAACAGCCATGGCTGTGTACACCGTCACCTCATCAGGAGAGTCCCCAGCTCAAGATGCCAACAGGACCCTTCAAGACATACAAGATGCAGCAAGAGTAGACCCTGTCTACACTTGCCTACTCGACTGTGTCACTTCAGGATTTCCCTCCAATAGGTATGATCTTCATAACTCCTCACTCCCATACTGGAAGATATGGGATGGACTCTACACTGATGGTGACCTCATCCTGTAGGGAGCAAGAGTTATAGTTCCTGCCACCCTCCGCCACCGCACCTTGTCCTGCCTACATGACACCCACAGGGGTGCTGAATCTAATAAGTGCCAGGCAAGACAGGCTGTCTTCTGGCCTGGTATTGACTCAAACATTGTTAACACAATTGGAGCTTGTGAGTCATGCCAGGTATTGCAGCCAACCCAGCAGCAAGAACCACTGATGAGTGATTACAACCCCATGACGCCCTTTGAGTCTGTTTCAGCAATTTCTTTATTGTCGCAGGAAAAGCCTTCCTCGTCATAGTTGACCGACTTTCAGGATGGCCTGTTGTCGTCCCATACAAAGGTGATACTACTGCTTCTAATACAATCAGGATCTTCTGTCGCTACTTTGGGGAAGTTGGTGTCCCCCTCTGCCTCAGGACTGATGGAGGACCACAGTTCACCATCAACGAGTTCTGGGATTTCATGGAGCGATGGAGAGTTCGACATGTGGTGACCTCCACATATTATCCACAATCGAACGGTCGTGCTGAGGCCACTATGAAGTCAATCAAGCATCTTATCCTGACAACGGTACCCTCCAGCAACATTGAATGTGAAAAGTTTGATCGCGGTCTCTTAAAGCTCCGGAATACTCCCAATTTTACAGGCTGCTCCCCTGCCCAGATCCTCTCAGCTCATGCATCCCTGCATTCCCAGAGTCCTTTTCAAAGGAGTAGCAGGTCAAGACTGAGGACTGTGAACGCCGTACTGCCACCCGTGCCAAGCAGGTTAAGACCCGGTACAATCAGCATGCCCGCCCCCTACCCAGGTTGACTACTAGTCATCAGTTTTGGCAGGTCGAGGGATTATGAAATTCGTCTCCCTAGTGGTAGTGTATGTTGGCGAAACCGTCGTTTCCTTTGCCCAGTGTCACCTCCTAGTGTTGACCCATCCACTCTTTCCCCTGTGGCCCCTGGCTTGGACCAGGAAAAGCAGTCCTTAGGTGATATTCCCCCAATGTCCCCATGTCGTTCTCAAAGGCTCACATAAAAAAAGAGTCCACTCGAGAGTGTACTATGAGCATGAGAGGGGAGGGAGGTGTAAGTACATGAAAGAAATGTTCAGTATACATGAACCTTAATACAGTAAACCCTCCGTATTCATGGGGGATGAGTACCACAACCCCCGCCCCCCCAACACCCCGCGCGGGAATAGCTGAAATCCGCGAATACTTAAAGCCCCTCTAAATTGAACTGCCTATTTTGATAGTTTAAACACAAGAAAAACTCTCTAAAAATGCTTATACCCGAGTATTTTAATACTTTTATCACAAAAAGTACATTTAGTAATGAAAATATGAAAATACAGCAATTAGTGAATATTTCTCTGTGAAAAATACCGCAAATGGTCGAATTTTCCACAAATAATGGGTAGATACATTCCACAAAGAAATCCACAAATATGTGAGTCCACGAATCATGAGAACGCGAATATGTGGGATTTACTGCACGTGTACAGACAGTCTATGGGTGATGACGGGCTCGGCTTACAACGTTCTGAGTTTACGAAGCTTTTCAAATATATTCATAAAAAAATTATTTCCTGGGTTACAAGGTATGTTCCAGGTTTACGACACTGACAATGCTGATCCGACGGGAGAAATATGGCTCCAAAATGGCAGAATGGTCAAATTTTGGAGGTTTTTCTGTTGAAAAACTCAATGTAAATACAGGATACATTGTTTTCAAGACACCCAAATGATTAAAAGTAAGGTTTCTTATGATTTTCGACAGAATTTTGGGCGACGCCAGTACAACGATGATCAGAAGAAATATGCATCCAAGATGGCAGAATGGTCAATAATTGGAGGGTTTTCATTATGAAAAACTTAATGTAAATGCAGGATTTGTTGTTTTCAAGACACCCAAAGGATTAAAAGTAAGGTTTTCTTACGATTTTCAACAGTATTTTGGACGACGCCAAACAGACGACGATTGGAAGAAATAATCCAGACTGGCATAATGGTCAATATTTGGATGGTTTTTTATTATGAAACTCTTAATAGTAAAAATGCAGATTCGTTGTTTTCAAGACATCCAAAGAATTGAAAATAAGGTTTTCTTACAATTCTCGACGGTAATATTTCAGATGACTTGGTCCAACGCATACGATGGAAGAAAATTCACATTCATAAAGCAATATTCAGCAATTACTGATTTTTATTTTATTTTCATGACTAAATACATTTTTTATGATGAAAAAATTATTTACTAATTTTAAAATATTATTAAGGTAACCACAGCAAAGTATCGATAAAAGTTAAATTAAAATCCTGTGAAATCATAAAACTGCTTACCGATGCAATCACTTCATTCAACCTCTCTCTCTCTCTCTCTCTCTATTGAGATTAAGTAAGGCCAACGTAAAATAAGTCTAATCCTTCAGGCCAGTTGTAGGAGAGCTGTTAATCAGCTCAGTGGTCTGGTAAAACTAGGTATACTTAACTTTTAACTTAATTAAGGGCAACTGCCCATATCCATATCTCTCTCTCTCTCACCCTGAATAATTCCACTCTTGAGATTTAAGTAAGGCCTCTCTCTCTCTCTCTCTCTCTCTCTCTCTCTCTCTCTCTCTCTCTCTCTCTCTCTCTCTCTCTCTCTCTCTCTCTCTCTCTCTCTCTCTAAGCTTGTACCTCACGGGCTTTGCATACACTAAAAGTAGGGTGAGTAATATTTTTTTTTTCTCTCTCTCTCTCTCTCTCTATGACATAAGAGAGAGGGAGAGAGAGAATGACGGCACAAGAGTTTTTTACCAAATTTGTGGGAGATGGTGAGGACTAACCACAATTATAAGACAAATAAATGACTTACCTAATAATAAGTGCTAATTTTTAAATGTTAATAAGATTAAATAATAATAATAATAATAATATACTGTAATTACAACATTTATGCATTTTTAAAGTAATTTATTTCAATTTTTAAACAAAAATATCACACCCTGTCTTCTGCCCAAAGCTCTGAAGCTATGGGGAGGGTGGAACTGTCAAATTTGTCAAATTACTTGACATTTCTGACCAAGGGTTGAAGATCGGTTTCTCTCTCTCTCTCTCTCTCTCTTTCCAAAAGGTGGAATGAGAAATGGATATTACAAATAGATACTTAGTCCAGACCTTCACTCTCTCAGGAAAAGATACTGCTAATTTGAGTCTCTTTACCTAGGCACACTGTTTGAGTGTGTGTATGTGTGTGTGTGTGTGTGTTCATGGTGTTTTAAAAATGCGTAGTAAAGGTAGTACAGGTTGTCCATCACTAATCCGGCAATCAGTAGTCCGGAACAATCAGTAATCCGGCACAAATTTCGGTTCTCATGTTTCCGCACTAATTTTGATTTGGTGGCACAGTGTGCTGCATCAACAAACTGTAGCCTAGCCTACATTATACTGAACTCTATTCACATATTAACAGTATTATACAAACGTCAACATAACGAATGTGCATCTTTTTCATGGATCTTTTAAAAAGTTATGCTTTACTACATTGTTTCCAATTGCGTATATTCTCATACTGTCTTTGTATTATACATTGCGATCAACGTTTTGTTTTAGGATTCGATATCGCGTTGTTTATTTCGCCGCATTTAACTAAGTTCAAAGCACTTTTCTTGCTTCTAGTTAGCGTAAATGAATATGGATACTTTATTTATTTGGGACAAGGATATTTTTCGTTATACGAAGTGTTATTAAGTCGAAATATAACTTAAATACACCTCATTGTGGAATTAATTTAGCTATTTTTTTCGTTAATATATGACATTCGCGGGAATAGCGGCCGGCCGTTTTCGGGGCATGTAAAACAGATCAAGATTCCGTTCTCTATTTTCTCTTGATTTCATCATAATACGAGCTTTACGTACTGTATTTATCTTTTATCAGCGTGAAGATAGTAGTAATTTGTATTCTTTAATGCCCAGTAGTTTTGATTAAAATACATTCTCACCAGTTTTATTTACGGTCAAGTTTCATCCATGTTGCCGATGCACGATAATTTATAGTCATTAGCAGCTTGAACATTGTTTTCTCAGCTTCAGCTACAACTTGCAGCTTAAAATTACTGTAGCAGTATATTTCCCTGCCGATCTTTTCTCCAAAGCGAATAAGGGAATAGTGTAAAAAATATAGCAGTCTTATTATACAGTACTTAACGTCATTTGTAACATAACTACAGTAATTGTGTATTACCGTACGATAGTTGAAATACAAGCAAAACGTTGTTATGCGATACGATTATTAAAACAACAGTTTCCCGTTCGGTTGTTTATGGCTGTACGCATTTACGCAAGAGTATAACGTTACTAACAATACTTTATCATTCTCTTCTACTTTTTAACTAGCAGATGGAATAAAGAGATGGAGGAAAAGAAGTTTTTCTATTGTCAGTTGGTCTCTCTCACTGCCTGACTGTACCTGCTGCCTGCGCCTCTTGTAAAAACTAAAAATATTTCCTATATATTTTTGTACGGTATTAATTGCTAACCCCATCGGAGGCTTCGAAATATCGTAAGTCGAATTATCGTAACTCGAGCACTACCTGTATTTAATAATTGTCTTTTCTTTATTAACCAACTTGTACTGATTTATGGGATATTTTAATTCTAAGATGAGGTGCTTAGCTACTGGGTTTCATGTATTCTAGCCTAATAAATGGCTAATCCGGCACCCTCCAGGTCCCAATGATGCCGGATTAGTGATGGTCAACCTGTAGTACATCTTTGGAAGACAAAGAAAAAAATAATTTTTTGTTGCTGTCAGTCACAGTTAGGAGAAATGGATTAACATTCCTTGAGAGATTTAAGAGATGAACCTCTCTCTCTCTCTCTCTTGCCTGTGCCAGCACAAGAATGGCTAAATGTAAGTTGTATTGGTATTTCTCTCTCTCTCTCTCTCTCTCTCTCTCTCTCTCTCTCTCTCTCTCTCTCTCTCTCTCTCTCTCTCTCTCTCTCTCTTCCCGTGCCAGCAGAAGAATGGCTAAATGTAAGTTGTAGTGGTAATTCTCTCTCTCTCTCTCTCTCTCTCTCTCTCTCTCTCTCTCTCTCTCTCTCTCTCTAAGTCTCTCTCTAATTCTCTCTCTCTCTCTCTCTCTCTCTCTTTCTCTGGCTGGAAAAGGGCACTAATGATTAAGATGACTTTGAAATGATATTTTTAATAATATAATTTCAAAGATTAATGGTAAAATTTTGGAGGGTTTTTATGAAAGACTAAATAAAAATGCAGGTTACGTCATTTTCAAGATGCCCAAAGGATACTCAAAAGGATTAAAAGCAAAGTTTTCTTATGATTTTCAACGATTTTTTCGGTTTACAACAATTTTCGGCTTACGACGTGGCATCAGAACGGAACCCCCATTATAAACCAGAGACCGCCTGTATTACGTTCTTTTATATTTCATGTCCATTTATATACCTCCCTAATGTATTAAATGTATGTCATTCCTATACGTATCATGTACGATATGTAATGACCGAACCTCGCCCGTCTGGCAGTAATGTTTCGCCAGTACGGGATTGCTGTATTTCCTTTGTAAGCACATAATCTGCACCTCTGTGAATTTGTAAACTCCACTAGACATTAAGAACCTACTTTTGATATCTTGGTGTTTCCTTCATCCCCAACCTTTAATGATAAGGATAACACACCAAACACACAATATATATATACTAGAGAGAGAGAGGGGGGGGGTTGAGCTGAAGTACAGTATGTTTACATCAGTAAGCTGTTCTGTGATTTTGTGGGACTTTGCTTCAACATTTTATTGATATTTTGCTGTGTTTACATTAATATTAATACAGTGAACTGCCCGTATTCGCAGGGGATGCATACCCCACCCCCGCCGAATAGCTAAAATCCGCAAATACTTAAAACCCCTCTAAAAACATTTAGAACTGCCCATTTTGATAGTTTAAACACAAGAAAAACCCTGTAAAAATGCTTACACCTGAGTATTTTAAGTTTTATCACAAAAAGTGCATTTATTCATGAAAATTATATGAAAATACAATAATTAGTGAATATTTCTCAGTGAAAAATACTGCGAATGGGCAAATTTTCCACGAATAATGGGTAGAATATGTTCTACAGAGAAACCCACGAAAGCATGAGTCCGCGAATCATGAGAATGCGAATACGGGGGGTTTACTGCATTCGAAAATTAGTAAATAATTTTTTATCATAAAAAAATGTAGTCACGAAAATAAAATGAAAACACAGTAATTAATGAATATTGCTCAACGTAAAAAAACGCGAATTGGTGAATTTTCCACGATGCATTTAGATATACGCTCCACAGAAAAAACAGCGAATGACTGAATCAGCAAATACTGAACCACAAATAAGTGGGGGTCCACTGTATGCACAAATTACGGTTCTTTTGTATGCTGTATATTTTTGAGTTTCACAGAGTGTTTTCATTTGAAATAAACTCTGCTTGTGTGTTTATGGAGCAAGCTTCAGTTACAAAATCCGAAAATATCCCAAAACTGAAATGACGTGTGGTGCCGCCCTCATAGCTGCTCAAGAACTAATGGCGGCTGATTCAAAAAAGTGCCAGATCATGGGAGTTGCCAGACCAAGGTGCTGGATTTAAGAGGTTGAGCTGTATTTGTTCATTTTGTACGGGTACCATCATTGTATGCACCGCACTTGTTTCACTGTCTGATTTCAACTGTACACATTACAGATTAAGTTTACTATGAAGACAATTTAAGGGTATGTATATGTATGTTTCTGATGTATATATGGATGTAAATACTGTATTTGATGCCAATAACTTTTTTTTTTCCAAATAATGACTCAAATATCACCCCAAGGTCTTCTGTGCGAAGGTGAAGTGTAATGTTATCCCCAACACTCTACTATATGATAATTTTACCTGAAGGTCAGTACTGCTAACCCTGACTCCACAACATTATTATTCACTTAAATAACATTGTTATCATTATTATTACTATTTCAGTTGTTATTATTACAGTACTAGTAGTGTAAAAGGAATTATCATAAAGTACAGGCAGTCCCCAGTTATTGGCAGGGGTTCTGTTCTGAGGGTGTCATGATAACCGAAAATCTGAGATTTTCAAGCCTTTTCTGTGGATTTCAGGGTTTATCAGCGCCGAAAAGTGCTGATTTTCAGTTATTGGCAACTCTGTTAGGTATGTATCAGCACTAACACCCAATTATCGGCGCTGATAACCAGAAATTGGCAATTTTCAGCGCCAAAATTTGCAGATTTTCGTCACTAGACAAGCGCCGTAAACTGGATCGCCGTAAACTGGATCGCCGTAAAACCGGATCGCCGTTAACCAGGGACTGCTTGTACCAGTGATGTTTGTTGGTACCAGCTGATCTATCATCATATCTAAACGTGCTTCAACACTCACTTTGGCAGATAACACTGATAATATAACTTTTCATAATAAAACTGTTATTTGGATACTTACCTACTATTAAAGTTAGCTTGTATCTCCTTGCTGACAGGCGAGTCAGCATTCAAACAAAAGATCGAATGGGTGCCTGGATGACTGTCTAGTACACCTGTTCTCCACCAGGTGTGTTTTGAATGTTTCAGCTCATCAGAATTCTCCTTGACAGCCCACTAAGTTGTCGGGAAGTTGGGTGGGGTCTACTTTAACAGTAGCTAAGTATTCAAATAATAAATTTTACTATGAAAATTATATTATAAGGGATGAGTCTTACCTACTGTTAAAGTTAGCTGATTCCACATTGAGAAGAGGATGGTGGGTAGTTCAGCTATACAAAATCTGCTCAGCCAATTGAGCTAAAGGTTTCTTGCATGAAACCCAAAACATTCTTACCTGATCTGGAATCCTTTCTGGATCTTACCACCACCAGAAGCTGGATTCCATTCAAGGAGCAAGGCTCTCATACATGTGCAGCAAAGAGCAGCCTTGCAGAGAAAACAGCTTCAATTCAGCCAGAATGAAACAGAAGTGGTGTGAGGGAACCCCTGTGCCTGAGTCCAAAAGCCCTATAAAATGAGTCACTAAAAATGCATACCTATGCTCCTATACAATATGTGTATCTTCATGCTCCCCAAAATATTAAAACCCGGGATTTAAAACAAAGAGCCTAAAGGACTGCTCTTTCTTCCGTTCAGGAAAAAGACTACCTGCTACTAGTAGCAGACTGAGGGCCTTACTGTTTTCAAACACGATTCTGCATACTTAAGATAGTAAGCATGCAAAACCAAACTGTGGTTCTACTGTGCTGCAATAAACTCACCCTCAAGCAACAAATTGTCATGACTACACGAAGTTGCAACAGCTCTCACATTACGAATGTTTACCTTCAATAAAGGTAAAAGGTAAGGAGCTAGTTCTCATGCACTAGCCTGATCAAATATGTCACACAGAACCTCATGTTCTTTGACAAGGATGTTCTAGGTTTCTCTCTTCCAGGCTTAACCTTTGACAAAGACATTCTGGGTTTTCTAAAACCACAAAACAAAAAGTTAACTTTGTCTCCTCCAAGCTTAACCATTGACAAAGACAGCTAGGTTTTCTAAAAACCACAAAACAAAAGGTTAACTTTGCCTCTTACAGGCTTAACCTTTGACAAAGACATCTAGGTTTTCTAAAACCACAAAACAAAAGGTTAACTTTGCCTCCTCCAGGCTTAACCTTTGACAAAGGTGTTCTAGGTTTCTAAAATTCACAAAACAAAAGGATAACTGCCTCTTCCAGGCTTAACCTAAGTAAGTAAGTTTTAATTGCCCCAACAGGACAGAAAAGTGTTTTCTCTTCTTCCCCATCGAAGAGGTTAAATTGGAATTCTTACAGTTCTCTGAAAAACTTAAGCCTTAACATCATTCTCAGCTCTAAGGCAAAAAGATAAAACAACATTCCCTTTACAACAGCCTTGAGGAGAGTGCTTGCAATAAATTTACTCTTTTAACTCCCAATAGTACTAAATAAAAAGAGGGTTTCATAGTAAATAATTCAATGGAACTTATTGCAGAGACTCAAAAGAATCTGCAGATAAAATATGAGAGACTTGGAAACAACAGAAGATACTGTAACCAAGGTAGATTTAGAAAGAGGCAGAAGTAAGAGATTTGCTGATAGCTAAAGAAGAAACATGTAAAGAACGAGTGAGTGCATTTTGATGGAGAAAGAGGAATAAGGTAGCAGAAAAGGATTTAGAATGAGCAAAAGATGATGAGACTGTTTAAACAATAGACTGAGTCAACATATCAGAATAAGTAAAACTTGCTACAGACACATTATTTTTAATAAAACTGTCTACACCTATATATTTAGCCCTATGGGTGCTAACAACCTCATACTAGGTGCCGATGACAGCAGAAGTTGCATACGTACCAAAGATTAACGTTTACCAAAGCAATTTTTCAACTAACGCATTGTACGAGACTATGAGCGTGAAAAACGGAGAGGCAGGTGACGGAGGGCACAAAACCACATCTCCAACTTCCAACTGTTGCAGGGCAGTCCTAGGCTCAGGCTACAGACAGGCGAGGGCACCGACACCTTGCCTTTTATAAGGCAATGTGAAAATGATCGCATACTATGTGGGGACCTGGACCGGTTCCCTAACCAATTCGGACAAACCATGCACTGACCAAAATAAGCTTTATGTCCTGTTATGAATTCTCAATACGCTTTTCCTGAACTGAAAGGGGAGCAGAAGGTGGAGCTAAAGAGGAAGCCTCAGTACTAACTAAAGCATTAGCAAACGAAAAGCCTAAACTGAGTATGGATTAGTATGGATAACTAAAGACGAAGGACCTGGAGAAGGGGGAGAAATGATAGGTTGATAACCTGACCTAACTAACTGCTTTCGCAATCTATCTGCTTTCCTTCTCTCTGCCTATACTAACGAACTTGAGCAAAAAGTCCTTCGAAAATCCCTACTTCATCACAACTATTCTCAAGATCACACTTTATACCATTGCAGCCAGCCTAAAGTGTGTATCTCATAAAAATTGACATCCTGCAAACACAATAATCTTTTCTACAGAAGCTGATGTTCTTAGCCTTGATTCCAGTAGAGGCATCCTAGGAAAAATAAATATACAGTACAGTACTGTGATAGCAGCAAACAGCCATGAAATACCAACAGGTGCCTATACATAATGGCAGCAAGGAGAATTCTGACAAGAGCTAAAACATTCAAAATACACCTGGTGGAGAACAGGTGTACTAGGCAGTCATCCAGGTAGCCGTTCAACCTTTCGTTTGAATGTCAACTCGCCCACTGGCAAGGAGATATAAGCTAACTTTAACAGTAGGTAAGATTCATCCCAAATAATGCATATTACTGTACATCTAAATGACCTTGTGTCTAATTAATAGGCTTAGAGTCAACTGTTCAGTAAACTGAATGTGAACTGTCACACATTCTACCAGGCTTACCAAACCTATTGCAGGTCTAATAATTCCATTACTATATCTCAAAAGTAACAACCATTATTATTTCATATGAAACACTGGCATACACATCCACAAGTACTAATATAAACCACCAAAACAAGAAAGAGCTGCTTGCCAAGGTTAGTTACCGTAACTATTCCATGTTTATTAAGAGTTGCATTACAGCTGGTGTTTTCACATGACTTTCGCTTAGAAAAAGTATGGCTGTAGTGACTGTTTTTTGAATGATAATGATGTCACTGCTAACCATGGTAGACACAATACTGTAACACAAACAGATCAGATGATGGTGCTTTTGCAGTGTTTTCATTTGGAAAATGCATGGATCCAATTATTTGCTTTCTCACAGGATAGATGAAGTGGCTCCTTGGCCAAGACAGTATTGTACAGTAATACCTCAATTGTTGTATTTCATTTAACCTAGACACCATATATCATAGTGCTAACACATGTAAGTTAAGTCACTTGATATTTAAATATTTTACTGTTTCTAATAAATTTATACATATCAACTGTAGACTGTCAATAAAAAACCAAAAAAGCTTGTTGCATCTTGTTGATGGTGAAGTGTCGTGGTTCTAAATCTGGTGCCTGCTCCTCTTGGTAGTGCTGTTGCTCCACTGGCCCCTCACTCGTCAGTGCCTGATGGTTTATCTCAAATAAAGAGGTGATATCTTCCTTCTCCAAGTCCATTTTCAGCTCTTTGCTCAATGTTACCAAAACTTTGTTTAGGTCCACTTCAGCAATTCCCTTAAAATTCTGAACATGCTGAGAACCCAGCTTCTACCAAATGTCATTTATACCCATGGACCAAATTCCATTCCAAGCAGCATTTATATTCAAGACTGCCTTGCAGACATCATATCCCTCCTAAATTCATGGAATGCTAATCTGTCATTCACATCTGTTGTATCTAAAGCCTACCTAAGCATTTGCCTAAGGTAACAGCGCTTGAAGATGGCAATAATCCTGATTCGTCAATTGAAATATAAACAATGTAAAAAAAACAAGAAGATTCTTAAAACAGATGTCTTCTTCATTCCTTATTGCTGGTACACAGTGGCTGAAGAACCAACTCAAAAATGATGATGGTCACCCAAGCCTTGGAACTTAAGATCCATGCACCTGGAAGAGGCCTTGATGGTGTTTCTCAGCATTCAAGGATTCCTTGCATGATATCCCAAGGTAGTTTTAGCTTAAGATCACCCACACAACTGCCTCCCAACAAAGGGTCAACCAATCTCAAGTGACCTTGATGCCTGTCATAGCCCTCTGGATATAAATGAACAGTCTGGCATTTTCTTCCAGTAAAGACTAGTCTCATCGAAATGAAATATTTGTTCTGAAAGAAACTTCTATTCCTCAATAATCTTCGCCATCTTCAAAGGGAATTTGGATGCTACTGACATGTCAGCTGATGCACTTTTGCCTTTGATCACCACATTGTGAGAATTGTGTTGGAGCTTGGACTCCATAAACCATCCTGAACTTCCCTTGAAATCAGTCTCTCATCAAGAAACTTCTTGAAATTTCAGAGGAAGACATTAATTTCTCTGAAACAGCTGCTGGCTTGTTTGGATATGCTGATGAGTCCACAGTTATATCCAAAGAAAAAGAAGCTGTTCCATTTCTGTGTAGATCTAGTCTCTTTTCTCTTTGATGATGGTATTTTTCATTCCGGAAGCATTGTCTCTTACATGACTTAAAAACCACAGCTTATGGTGAATGGCTGGCAATACAGTTGTTGGATTCTAGCCGAGAGATCAAGCTATGGGAACAATCTTTCCAACATTTTCATAGCGTTTCATCATAGCTGCCCTGTTTTCCAATGGTACAGAACTAAGCTTCATAGCACCAGCACTAGGAACTTTCTTCGGGCCAAGAGACTATTATTAAAGGTACGAATTCAATGCAAAAAAGAGATTGCACATAACACATACGCAAGCCCACATTTGAATTTGCTGCCAAGAACTAGTGCTGTCTCAAGACAATCACTATAAATATTACAGCTGAACAAAGGTTCTATGACAATATTTCATATATTCTTAAATTCTATATGGTTTTATACTGTCTATACATTATATTATTGTGCAGGTATATTATCTTGTGTACTTCTCTATTGATTTTTCTAGTTTCAAAGATGAATGGTAAAGCTACACATTCTTAACTTCTAAGTTTTTACATGATTTAATACTTTACATTACACGGCTGTACAGTATATTAATTTAATTTATTTCAACATTTGTGTTCAAGTGATAAGTCATTGGCCTTTGTATTTTTATTGTTTTAAAACTTGTTGTTGACTGGCATAAAGATGCATAAACCAATGCAATTTGATTTTTTCTCTATTATTTTTAAGATGAAAAGCTGTCAAGTCAGAAACACGAAAACTCAAAATTATGTAATTGGAGGTATTACCAAATCAGAGCAAGACTAACTGACAGTGCACCAATAAAATCAAGTCAACTGATCATTCTGTCTGGTACCATGCTACAACTTAATGATTCACTGTACATTAGGTCCCTTTAGTAGAGACTCAACTGAAAATGACTGGGATGTTTTTAAATCTAGTTAATAATTCAACTTTAGGCTAATAAGCATCATATAGGGAATTATAGGACAAGTAAAATAAAAAGGTTTGTATATAGTAAGAAATTCCCTAATTTAATGATAAAAAGGATAAAATTGGCTGACTCCCAAAGTCAGTTATACTGAATCTACAAAAGGCACAAGGTCCAAAAGATTTCAAGTTACACTGCAATGAAACCCATTCATTTTTTTATCAAATTTGCATCTAATTAAATTTTTATTATCATATGGGATCTTAGTAAACAATGAAAAATGTGCTATGGCCAACTGCGCAGCCTATTCATTTACTCCTTACCCAGATATCAACTTTAGGTCCATCGTACTCCTTCCCTTCAAATAGCTCTGGTGCTGCATAAGGTGGAGAACCACACCAAGTAGATAGTAAAACGCCAGGCGTATAGAAGTTGCTAAACCCAAAATCTAAAAAAGTAAAAAAAAAGAAAAGAAAAGTTGTTGACTATAATAATAGTATAAGACTAAAATAATAGTAATTATCACAATATTACATAACTGAACTCTAAACTAATAACAACAGCATTACATCAAGGTATGAGGGTTACCAGGAATGCTAATACAGTTAGGATTTTTTATGAATTTACTGCTATTTCAAGTATTATCTAACAATCATCAGATGAATGCTCTAATTTCATAAATAAAATTACCTCCATGCTTCACGTATCATACATGCCAATCTAAAAATATTTTTTCAAAATGAATTTTCAATTTTAAAATTAATTTTTGAATACTTACAGGCAGAACTAATGTTTGCATGTACCTTTCATGCCAATAACTGGTCAACAAACTTACCAACACTGAATCCTAAACACTCAATACAAACAAAAATACTGCATGTATTTACATATAAATATAATACAGCCACATATATACACCTATAAACACATTTATATGAGGAACTTACGCCCCAAAACAATAGGCAACAAGCTAGCTGGTCTCTATGAAATTACACCTTTGTCGCTTGTTCCTGGTTATTTAAAGTTAAAACAACCCAATCCCCCAGCGCTGGGGGAGCGACGGAGATCCCTCCAACACCAAGCCATTCCTTCTTTAAGCAAGTGCATCGACTGGCCTATTAAGCAAAAGTGGGGGAGGAGGGAGGGTGCCTATTAGTTCTGCAGGTAAGTATTCAAAAATTAATTTTAAAATTGAAAATTCATTTGTTTCATACTAACCTGCAGAACTAATATGAGCATGATTCCCAACAATGAAAATTAGATGTAGGGATGCAATTAATGGAACTCAAACAGGCTTTGTTTTATAATTATAACCTTAAGTTTCAGACACATCTTAAAAGTGACTTACCAAAACTGACAATGCAGGCTTGCAATGCCGCAGAGAAAGAAAATGTGGCCGATTGTCAGTTAATCATTATGTCAGTCTGTCTGCCTAAGACGGCCTACCAAGCTCCACACTCGGTCAGACAACCGCTTTCACATGCCCCATCCTCACAGGCTCCGAAAGCTTAATCCCCCAGTCTTTGAGTTAAGGCAAGTGGCAATGACTGATGTGTCATGTGAACTGGCAAGTATCAGACATCCAAACACAGACATACAACCTTTCTCTCTCCGTCAGGTATTGGCAAGTATCAGACCTACAGCTCTTCGTTGGGCTAGTCGGTAGAGTTGTGGCCTAGCACTCGCTAGACCCGAGTTCGACTCTCCGGCCGGCTAATGAAGAGTTAGAGGAATTTATTTCTGGTGATAGAAATTCATTTCTCGCCATAATGTGGTTTGGATTCCACAATAACCTGTAGGTCCCGTTGCTAAGTGACCAATTGGTTCTTAGCTACGTTAAATAAGCCTAATCCTTCGGGCCAGCCCTAGGAGAGCTGTTAATCAGCTCAGTGGTCTGGTAAAACTAAGGTATACTTAACTTTTTTTCCATTCACTAACGTAGTTCCTCGTTGGGAGAGTCGGTAGAGTTCTTGGCTAGCACTCTGCTAGGCCCAAGTTCGAGTCCCCGGCCGGCCAATGAAGAATTAGAGGAATTTATTTCTGGTGGCAGAAATTCATTTCTCGCTATAATGTGGTTTGGATTCCACACTAACCTGTAGGTCCATCGCCAGGTAACCAATTGGTTCTTAGCCACGTAAAATAAGTCTAATCCTTCGGGCCAGCCCTAGGAGAGCTGTTAATCAGCTCAGTGGTCTGGTTAAACTATGCATTGTACATCAGCATACAAGTGGGATGATGAGAGAGCCTCATTCACACAGCTTTCATGTCACAAGTCTTACATGAGAGTCAAACTCACCTGACCAAACATACCTCTGTTTTTCTAGGTACAAGGAACAGGGAGACAGTGAATGACTAATACATCTTACAGTACATCTCTTAAGTAATGACTAGCAAAATCATTATTTGATCTCCATGTAGCAGCATTTAAAACTGATGGTACTGAAACATTAGACCAAGATAACATGGGAGTAGAATAGCCCCTAATACTATGTGGACCTTTGTCCCTAAAAGAAGAGGGCTTATTCTGCCTATTTGACTTAGCCCCTGAAAATACCTCCCTCAGCAAAAAGGACAGCCCATTCTTGGAAAGTGGTCATGAATTGTTCCTTAATGATACAAATGGCGATCTAGGTCTCTGCTCTACTGTTTTAACCCTATCGAAGTAGTATCTCAACGCCCTGACTGGACATAAAAACCTATCTGGCTCTTGACTGCCAACAAATGCAGCTAAAGAATGGATAACATATTCTCTTGGAAGAGGTCTCGATTCAGTCTGTTTTTGCTCTAAATTCTGGCAAATATGAAACTACCAAATCTTCTCCCTTCATTGCCACAATTGATGAAAGAGCACGAAGTTCACCAAATCTTTTTGCCGAAGACAGTGCCAAAAGGAAAAGGGGCCTTCTTCGTCAAAGACCTTAGATCAGCCAATCCAAGAAGTTCATAAGGTGGTGCCAGTAAAGCCGCCAAACCCTCATTTAAATCCCAATGGGGCTGGGGCTGGTAAAGAAGATCAGAGAGCAGAGGATCCTCAAATACACCCTTATACCAGAATCTAAAAACAGTTGCTAACATCGCCTTGCAACCCTTAATAGTAGAGACTGAAAACCTCCTCTTATGTCACAAACGAAGAAGAAAATCTGCTACTTTTGACACTGTGGGGACTGATACTGTGTCTATTATTCCTACTCTCCACTTATGCTGGTAGTTTAAATTTGTGGTAATCCACTGCCCACCACTGAAGACTCTCCCATATCTCTAGGTCCCATGGAATTCTGACCATCTGGCCTTCTTGTCATTTCCTGTGAGGCATATGCTGCAGTGCCTGAACCCAACATCTCCCCAAGGGAACTAGTGCTATCAATGAATTAAAACACCCCAACAGACAAAGCCACAAAAATACCGCAGAACTTTCCTGACCCAAAAACTCTCCTATGCAGGTTTGAATTGTAACTACTCGTTTCTGTGTCAGAAAAGCCTTCAAAACAATACAGTGGTCTGAATCCTCATTCCTAGATATATAGCTTCCTGCTTCAGAATGAGGTCCGACTTCTTGAGATTGGTTGTTAAACCTAACTTAGAACTATCTTCTTCACACAGAGCCTCTTTCAGGCTTCTTGCAAGAATTAGCCAGTCGTCCAAGTACCTGAGAAATCAGATGCCTCAAGAGTGAAGGAGACCTGACATTGGGGCCATCAACTGTTGTCCTGACAGACTGCAGTAAGTGATCTGGGTGCCTCTATCTTGGATGAAGTCCTGAGCACATGCTTGTTGAGAAGAGAGAGATTTATAACAGGTCTCCAACCTTCTGTTCCCTTCCTGACAATGAATGTCCGACTGTAGTACTCCTTTGATGGAAGTGGAGCTGGTTCCACTGCTCCCTTCATTACTAAGGAATTTATCTCGGCCTCTAGAGCTATCCCTTTGGTTTAAGTGGGAGAATAACTGTCAAACTGGATAGGGGTATTCGACAGAGGAGGAATGGACTCCAAGGGAACCATATACCATTCCTTGAGGACTTGGATGACCCATTGTTCCACTCCAAAGGACTCCCGCTCTCCAATACTGTCCTAACTGGCCCCCTATTACTCCCCGCGAAGGCGATGGCCCCTATTTCCCAAAATTTTGCCCCCTACCATACGAAGCAGATCATTGCCCTCCAGAAGAAGCAGAAGAATTACCCATACCAACACCTAAACCGTGAGAATTCTCTCCTCTAAATTTCTTATGAGGGGCCTCAGACTGGTCCTGCAAAACCTGCTTCATCTTCTCCAAAGTTTGGGGTTTCCAAGAACCGGAAGGCTGATGAATGACAATGGTAGGCTCATTCTTACTCTGCTTAACTACATGAGAAGGCAATGCCTGAGCATGCCTCCTCTTGACCTCAAGATTACAATCATCTAGGGCTTTTTCAAGAACTGCCTCATCAAAAAGATCCCCTCCCAAGAAGGATGATGCTCCAAGTTTCTTCTTGTTTAGGTCTGAAGGAGTGGGAGGGGCATGTCCTAAATAAAAGTTCCAACACTTTGCTGCAAGAAAGAACTTAAGGTTAAACATTTCTGACATAAGCTGTTTCAGGAAGGTATTAAAACTATTCACCAATTGATGGTATAGTGAAGGGTGTCATCAATAAGACCAGGAACTGAGACAAGGGCATTGTTTGCTGACCAGACCCAAACTACATAATTAACAATCGCCATCATGGTACCCAAGGTCCCTTCCAACTTTGAACAATCATCCACTAAAATCCCAACCTAAGCCTTCAAAGACTTACCAGAAGCAGATAAAACATTAGCCATATTCTTGTTCAAGGTCTGAGCTGAACATGAGGAACCTGAAACTCTAAAATATTTCTTCCTGGATGTAAAAACAGAAATGGGAATAGCTGGTTTACCTTCTAAAACCTTGGCAATTGCCCTATCATTAGCAGTGTTTCCCTGCTGTTTCAACAGTCTCATGAAGGTTCCACTGTGGAAGGGAAGAAGGTGATGCTTCCTACGACATTCCCTAACAAACCTGGATGCCTGACCTGAAGAACACCGTTTAGCCTAAACCGAAAGACCTCTAGCCTCTGAGAAAAGTTCCATAAACTCCTGCATGCCCTTACACATTCCCACTGAGGCTATCTCTCTATCCCCAGAATCACAAGTCTTACTGGAGAAATTCTCAGCAATCTCTGCAATATTTGGTAAGGTAGGAACTGAGTCTTGATCATCCCCTTCCCTGTCAGAAACAATAACCTCCTGAGATTCCTCCACCCTGACTGAGGAAGAAGTAGCAACCGAGGGCTGTAAGGACGACTCACTCTGCTGCAACCCAAACTGAGACCTCACTCTACTAGCCAGAGCACAAAGGGATTCTACAGGAGAAGACTTCACCCTACTAATAGCAATACTATTCTTCACAATAGGCAAAAACCTAATGCCCTGATGTGATCCACTCTCTTTAACCTTCCCAAAACTACAGGCAGTCGCCAGTTAACAGCGGGGTCAGTTAATGGTGATCCGGTTTTATGGTGCTTGTCTAGCAACAAAAATCGGCAATTTTCGGCGCCAAAAAATCACTGATTTCCACTTATTGGCGCCGATAAATGGGTACTGGTGCCAATACATACCTATTAGAGGCACTGATAACCAAAAATCAGCACTTTTCGGCGCTGATAAGCCTGAAAATCGCAGAAAAAGCGCCGGAAATCACAGATTTTTGTTTAGTGGCGATTTTCGGTTATCATCACACCCCCAGAATGGAACCCCCCCCATAACCGAGGACTGCCTGTAGTACCAGCATTAAGGTTATTACCCATACTAGAAACCAAACTATCCCAACTCAGAATGAACAATAACTGGTTGAGCTAGATAATTCCTCCAACCATCAAGCATACAAGATGAGCCAGACCCTGACTTAATCCCACAGAATCCAAAAATCTGCATAGGCAATAATTCTGCTACAGGTCTAAGAGCGTGCCCATCCCATAACGTACACGATCGCACGGCCTGACATGAAGTCTCAGTAACATAACCTCCCGACCTAGGCCTACACGGATCTTCCCAATCGCCATCAAGATCCACATCACTATCCCCATCTAGCTGAATATCAGGGGAAAGGGAGACTCTAGTAACCACGGTCCTGCTGATCACTCCAGTCAGGACACTCCCACTGCCTGTGGAATGGTGTGGTACTGAATGACTGTGTTGCGACAGGAATGCTCACATGCAAACCCAAAAAAGGACCGGGGACGCTGGAATAAACATGATTAGACAAATCCCCAACAACATCAGCTAAATCCTTGATCTGACTATCTACATGGTCTCTAAAGTTACCAAGGACAGAGCTCAAATCATCAAAAGATACACCTGATCTCATTGTTTGGCCTGCCTCAGAGTCGGACAATGTAACAGGTTTAACTGAATTATCTACTTTCTCGTACTGATCTGGTAACTCTGAAAACGCAAGAATGAAGGAGTGCCTACACTACTATATTGCACAGCTGAAGCCACACGCCTACCTCTAATCTTACACTGCTACTCTTAAATACTGAATTAATGAAAGACACATACTCCTGATATTGCAAATCAGACCAATCCTTACACTGCTCACAGCTAACCTCGAAGCAGTCATACTTCCTACAATTAGAACAAACAATATGACCGTCAAAAACAGGTTTAACACTGAGCCGCTTGTGGCAAGAAGTACAGTGTCTTGTGCTTGTTGAAGCTGATGAAGCCACGCTGCTATGACTGGATAAATCCTCCACAAAAATGGAGACAAATGCACTAATAACTAAAAGCAAGATTGCCGGCCAATACAACAAATACAACAAAGAGCTGTCAAGCGTCCATGTGCACTGTACAGTGACAAAGAAAGGAATGGCCCAGTGTTGGAGGGAGCTCCGTCGCTCCCCTAGCGCTGGGGGGATCAGGTTGTTTTAACTTTAAACAACTGGGAACAAGCAACAGCGGTCCAATTTCATAGAGACCAACTGGCTTGTTGCCTATTGTTTTGGGGCATACGTTCCTCATATATGGTACATGTATTTACAGGTGTATGTATGTGGATGTATTAAATGTGTATGCATATATATGCGTTATTTTTATGTTTATATTGAATGCTTAGGATTCAATGTTGGTAATGTTTGTCGATCAGTTATGGGCATGAAAGTTACATGCAAATATTAGTACTGCAGGTTAGTATGAAACAAAAAACATTCCAGTAATTCAATAAGTCTTTCTCTCTCTCTCTCTCTCTCTCTCTCTCTCTCTCTCTCTCTCTCTCTCTCTCATTCATTTGCATTGCAATTTATAAAATATCAGTAATAGTAAAGCAATTATAATAGCATTAATACACTTATCACCCATGTTTTTTTGTAACAAATCATAAAACAAAACAAAGTTGGTGACAGTGACTTTATTAAAAATTTTATATTGCTTTTTCACACCATATTTCTTACTGTCTACATAATACAGGTTTGGCAAAGGAAACACCTATTTTTGGTAATTGCTGTTCATTCTCTATGGAGTTACTCTTAATAGTCCCACCAGGGTTCCATAAGACAACTAACCCATATTAAAGAATTCTCTCATAGTTGGTCTTGGCCAGAATAGTGCCTTTGATTTTATACAGTAATAAGAGAGGGCTCTTTCCCTTGCCTACAATGCCTACCTGGTTTTCCCATTAATCATTCTCACACAGATGAGGCAAGAGTACAGCCCACTTGCCAGATCTGTGAAAGAAAAACACACTAAAGATTCTAATACCATGTTGTCAGGGAAACAGGGGTGGGTTTGAGGACTCACAGCGGCCATCGAAAATAAGTTTTTCATTCAAAGGAGCATACAAAAGAAACTGGCAGGTGACAAAATGGCCTAACTCCTGATTAAAAGATGAAAAAATGGTCAGGTTATTGACAACCTGAATAAATGTCATTATAAGTGGTTCTAAAGTAAATTACCTAATTATGCTGGGTTGGGATACAGGATTACTGCGCCCCTCCCCAGCCATGTCTCAGAATTACCATGGCATCAAGAAGACTTTGTTCTCCAGTAAGGTGACTATAGGGCTGAGACTCTGATGCATGATAACGCACAATGTAGTAAAAATCGTCTGATGTAATGGCAGCAGTATTCAAGGAACACCACTTTTGATGACCACCTTGTAAACTTGGAGACCTCTTTGAAAGAAATACCCCAAAAAAGAAGCCCAGAGATGCACCCACTCCCAGATGTTACATGACCCCAGCAGAATGGCTAATTTTTGACAAGGTGTATGAAAAAAGGGCCATTAGGTATGTCTGCCAGGAAATCTGAGTAAGCCTGGAATGCTTGGACTGGGTATAGTGTCTTGTCATTAATACTGAGGTCCCACTGAAGAATGGGGAATTCCTTCTTCAAAGGGTCCTCATTCTTAGCTAGAAATGACAGACCCGGAGACAACAGTGATGGTTAAGTGTGGGCTGATGAAGCGCTGTCTCCATATAAGAGATTTAGGATGCCAAGAGGGACAAGAAGACTGCCTTCAGCAGTATATATGTTGTATTTGCATTAAGACTACTGAACCGAGATGACTGGGGTCGAAGAACCTTATTCAAGGACCTTATTCAGTCTTTGCAATACACTATTTACATACTATACAGTACAGCATATGAATCAATGCCAAACCCATAAAGCCAGGGCTCTGCTAACCCAGCCTTGTACATCATAACTGCAGTAGCAGCAGGGCACTTGTCCTCAAATACACATATCAGAAAATGTAGAGCTGTTTCAACTAAGACCAAACCAGTTCTCAGTGTAGAGGTAATCCAAACACATTTTACATACAGACTGGACTTTCCTCCCCCTGTCTAGGGTAAAACAGCAGACAGCATTAAAAGTTATTTTCTTGCCCAATGCTGAGGCAGCAGTAAGAAAACTCAGGCCAATTTGGGGCCACCAGGTAGGCAGCTCTCTTGAAGGTTAGCAGTTTGCTCAAAACCTTCAAAATATGGGACAATGGGGCGGGGGTTAAGGTAGACAGTCCTCCACGTATTCCATTTTAGTAGGAATGCATCTCCTGCTACTGACTGACTGTCCAGGTCTGAAGACACATACACTGGAAGTTGATGGTTTTCCTGCTTGACAAACAGGTCCACTTTCGCATGCAAAAGAACAGTAACAATTACTTTAAATGGAGGATTTGTCTAGCATCCACTTGGCTGAGGCTGCTTTCCAGCCAAACAGGATGCCTGTTATTACATTGAGAGGCCTCACAAGGTGGATTGTTGACAAGTACCACTTCCTTGCCTGAGACTGCATTAAAAGGGGCAGACCAGAAACCCAACCTCTTGATAAATGTCAATGCAGTCATACTGTCTAAGACCAATAAAATGTGGGTCCTCTTTGAAGGCATCAATTTTCTGATCCAGTAAGATAGCCATCAGCTCCAGGAAACTGATGTGACACCTCCCTACAACAGGTAACCATATTCCATCCGTCTGTATTATAGGCAGTCCCCGGTTAACGGCAGGGTTCCATCCCCAGCCGAGCGCCACTACTGAAAATCGCTGCTAACCAAAATCAGTGACAATAGCGCCGAAAATCCTGCTTAATGGCGCCATTAACCAGAGATCAGTGCCAAAATCCCCACTAACTGTGCTGTAAACCAGAGATCAGCACAGAAACCCCCACTTAACGGCACCGTTAACTGGAGATCAGCCCCAAAAATCTGGTTAACAACATCGCTAACCAACTTCACTTCATGAGTTGAGACAATCAGGAAGCCTTTTCCAGACATGCAAGAAGCAGACTTTGTTCATATCCAGTCTGGGAATTGGATCTATCCCGATGTGAATTGTCACAGGTTCAGGATGAGGATTACTTCCCCTTTCCCAGGCCAAGAGCCATGCATCGTTCCTACTCGATGGCTCTCTCCGACATGGTCTTAAGATATTCTAATGCCTCTACAAAACGTGGTGGCGTTGCCACTCAACATCAGTGCAGGGAAACCTCTTCTGCTGCATAACTTTCTACAGCTCATGAGAAGTGAGTCACAGGACTTGTTATCAACTAGCTCCACGTATGCCTCTGGTTATCAAGCACGTAAATAAGATGATATAAGCCTTCTCAGGGCTTTGTCCTTTTCTCTTAACCCATAATGCGCCGGTGTAGTCCACGCCTGTGGTATTAAAGGGTTGCTTACATTGCACCCTGAACTCAGGTAATGGAGGAGCTAAATTATATTGGGCCTATAACACAATGGTGTATTACACTCTTAGTCAGTTGCCTTATCTGTGGGATCTAGAACTACTGACTGACACTCGCCACAGTTGCATTTACACCCATATGAGCATTAGCATCATGATGTTCTTTAATAATTACCCGAGTAACATAGCAACTCTTTGGCAATAGTATGGGAAACTTGACAGATTTGGGTAACTGTGCGTGTTCCAGTCTACCCTTACACCTTATTACCCTGTTGTCTAGGTAAAGATTCAACTGGTGTACGAGAGCTAGTTTTGGTTTTCTTACCCCTTCATCAAACTCTTGTATTCCTCTTGGAAAAATTCCCTCTGTATGATGGCAATGGTCTTATTCTTTGCATCTTGGAGTTCTTCCAAGGTCAATTCACCATGCCTCTTCATACTGATTGAACTGTGGTTCTATAGACCTTTTTAACCTTGCTGAACCTCTCCCAATTCAACAAGTGAGCATTACCATTCAGGTTGTCCCCTACAGTATTGACCAAAATGTTCTCTTCCCTACCCTGCACAAGTGATCCAGCAACCCATGACCTATCTACTGGCCAAGAGGAATTTTTTAACCAAGGGGGTCCCTCCCACCAGAAAGAACTATCCAAGATCATTTCTGTCCTTTCTCATGTGTCAACCAGTCACTGGGATTATCATCTGTATGCACATAGGACAAGACCGCCTCTGGAATTAAAGTTTATTTACTGTACTCTATTTTTCACAAACACAGGGAGAACACTTTTCGATACTAGCCAACTTAGGGTGACTTTACTGTCTGACCAAACGAACAGTTCTACAAACTCATCCTTCTCAAAGGATTCTTTAATAAATTTGGCCATTCTTGCTGCTAGCAACAATGCCATAAACTCAAGTTTTGGAACAGTTAGTTCTTTAATGGGCGCTACTCTTGCCTTTGCCATCATTAAATAAGAGTTTTCATTCTTAACTCTATAGGTTACACAACCATATGCTAACTCACAGGCATCGCAGAATATATGTAAGGAGTTCCCCTTTCCTAGGCTAGTATTCCTAGGAAAGGAAATATTAAGACATTTTTCTAAGTCTTCAGATAACTCAACCCACTGGTTCTGCAATGGGTCTGGGAGCTGTTCATCCCAATCCAGTTGTTGCTTCCACAAATTCTGCAGGTATATCCTTGCCCTAATAGTAACAGGTAGAAGCACTCCGTGCAACAGTTCTCAACACTTCTCTTAGTCTGGCTGGACTTATCTTAGTCTGTTGTAATGTCAAGGTATCTTTTTCTTTGACCCAGTTCAGACCCAAGACCTTATGAGTTGTTTGTTCTCTAGCACTAATCCCATATGCTTTAGCAACAGTTTGCAACACGTCATTATTACTCGTCCATTCTTTCATATATAAGTATGTCTGCGCAAATATCTTATTTGCATCAAAGAAAAAATTCACCAGTTCACTATCACCATTGCTAGTGAACTGCAAGTTATCTACATACAGTCCTCTTTTTATCCTTTCTACGTCACCTCCTACCATAGACAGGTGTTTCTTAATCGTTGCATTCAGCAGAAAGGGAAAACATGTAGCTTCAAATACAACAACTCAAAACCTATACACTAACAATTTACTGTTAGGGTCTGTTGGATCTTCCAACCATAAAAACCTAGTATAGTCCCTATCCTCCTCCCTGAGTTGCATCATTAAAAATGCCTTCTCTATGTCACTAATACAAGCAAATGATTTTGTTTTAAACTGCAGCAGAAACTTTGAACAGATCAGCTATTATATGTGGTCCCGTCCACAAACAATCATTCAAGCTTAACCCATCTTTCACCTGTCTAACCCAACAGTCAAATACTATCCTAACAGGGGTTGTTGCACTGTCCTTTTTAACACCATGATGTGCCAAGAAATGACAGTCTTCTGTTTTAAAATATTCCACTCTCTCTATGAATCTCCTATCCTCCTGATCCTTCAGGATTTTCTGGTAGTGTTCTAGATACTGAGTGTCCTTCTGAAACTGGACACACTGTTGTTTTAATCTGTTCAAAGCCAACCTAAAGTTGGAAGTTAATCTCCTTTTATTGCCTTTCCAAGGCAATGCACAACTCTAATGCCTTCTGTTCCTGTTCTGCCATTTCACTGCAGTCAATACCTAAATGATCTAAACTCCATAAACTTTCAAGATCTTCCCTTAGATCCTTTAATTGAGTAGCCCCTTCAGCCGTAATTATGTCACTGGTTTCCACTGCCAGTTTTAAAATGGAAACATGAGTCTCCTTGGTGGGAGGAGAACTACATGTTCCTGTTACCACGTAACCAAGTATGGTTGGTAGCAATACTAAATTTTCAAATTTCCTAACCCCTGGGTGTAAGATGTTGTACACATTGTCAACCCCTATTAACAATTCAATAGGCGATTGTTTCTCTACAGGTAGATCAAAATCTTTATCACCCTAGCTGATTTTCGTTTTACACAACGACCTTCAGTTCTTCTTAACGCCAAATTTCTTTGTATATTCTGGTACCTGGTCTACCACTATACAATCCATACTTATTAATCTACCCTGATGAGGTACAGCGATGTTCACCATTTCACATTCCTTAACTGGTGTAGAAATTCAGTAACCTCTCAATAATATATTTTCAACTACCTTGCTTTTATAGTGGAGTCCCTCAAGAGCAGATTTCTTTATAAATGATCTCGGCACAGGTATCTAACAACCCTCTCTTTTGCCCAATGCAACCTCTTCTACCCTATAGGGTTATTGTGGCTGTAGGTAAGATCGCCTTTCCTAGTCGTCTTATTTCCCTGTCCGGTATTCGTCAAAGAGAGAGTTCCAACTTGTACCCCACCTACCTTAGATTTATTTGGCTGGTTTCGATTGCATATAGCGTTATGATGTCTAACTGTGCAGCCATTATCACAACCTTGCCTATCACAGTCGGAACTGAAGTGTTTACAGGATGCGCATACAAAACACAAACCCAGAATTCTGAGTTGTTCTATCTTTCCTCCTCTGGTTACATAGGATTTACAATGTGTCCATATATGATTGCCTTTGCAAAGTGCACATCCTTTAACCTGGTTTACCTTGGATTTGTTCGTACTTTCTTTAGGCCTTATTGATGTTTTTTGGTCTCACAGATTGCCGTTGTTCTACTGCGAAAGCAGATACCGTTGTTAATGTATTAGCTTTTGCGGGTTCCGTCTGTGGAAAAGCCCTCATACTGTGTATTTCTTCTTCATGATATTTTTTAAATGTGTCAAATTTCAGCCAATCTTCTCCACACCTTCGTTTTATTATTTCACTTACACTACTTGGTAGTCTGGTGTAGAGCAAGATGGTATACAATTCACTCAGTTCCAACCGTTCACTCTCCAATGATCTTATGTAATATTCGAATTGCTCTCTAAAACCTTGTAGCGATTCTGCATCTGCCTTGGGAGTCTTGGTTTGGAAGAGTTTTCTAACTAAACATAACTTGATTTCATCTTTTCTGCCGTAGGTCTCTTTTAACAGGTTCACTGCTTGTAAATGTTTGTCACCTAATTTAAAACCAGATATCAGTTCCAGAGTCTCACCTTCCAATAGGCCCTTCAAATAAGAAAACATCTGTATATTTTCAAAATCAGTACGTTGGTTTACTGATACTTCATAAAGTTCCCAAAATGAATTCCATTCCGATACATCACCATCAAAATGTTTGAGGTCTAAATTGGGTAACTTTACACTAGCTTTAACAGGCAATATCGGTGCACTAGGTTCACCTCTTACAGCTAGAAGACTCGTGATGGAGGAGTTTAGTCAATGAATTTCAGTGCCTACCTTTAGCATAGATTCAGCTTGATTCATAATTTGGTCAGGTTGTCCTCCAGGATTTGTTAGATCCAATATTTCATTATCTAATTCCTGGATTTTCTGAAAATATTCCTTCAAGGAGTCTCTCAATGAGGAAATACTATTGATATCACCTGCATCAATAGTGGTTTCAATCTTTTTGGACCAGTTAGTTATCACAGACTTAAAACCCCCGTGTCACCTCTTTAATTCTTCCAGGTCAGACATCCTAGTCTATAATTTACCAACACCAAATACACAAGTTCTTAATTACTAAAAGTGTACAAACTACCAGCGCCAAAAAAATATATATACCGCATTAGCAAATATTATATTTAACAGTTGGCTACACCTCTTCAAATCAATCAATGGTAGATCACTACCAGTTATATCATATATATGTGCCCTTGACTATACATACATATATATAGTGCACAACAGGGTTTCATTCTAAATTAAATTTCACTTAAGTATCTTTTACATTTCAGGCTGGACTAACACACAACATTCTAAAATGGCCACCACCATCAGCCGGTCACGTCTTTACCTCTATCGCCAAATATCACAACAATCCTTAAAATTTCATAAACTTCAACTATACAGATCTCTGCTATAACAAGCAATCACTGATATCCTGATCATGGCACCATTTTATTCCGACTCATTCAGGATAAGTAGAGCATTTCAAACCGTCAGTGTTATTGTATAGCCCTTACAATTTGAAACGTACTAACCTAAACGTAGCCTAAGTCTTATACTACGACACCCAGCTTACTTCATTCTTATGACAGTTCAAATTGTGATTAAATCAATGCATTGCGTTGTGCATATTAACTAAACAAACGATAAAAACTTACTGTTGGCACATTCAATGTTCCTAGCTCAAAATACAGTGGTCAGATTGGCGTGAGCACAATCTCTATTTCGTGACCCTCATCCAAAGCACACTTCAATTAATTCTCCTTACAATTAGATATGCATATCTCCTAAAGGAACTGTTCCCTAAATGTACTTCAAGATGAATAGGAATACTTAAGTGGATTTGAAGGCACCGACAACTATGGCTGCATTCTTGAGTCCCTACTAGCTCGAACCACTCTGTATCAAGGTTATGAAGAGACTGACTTCACGGCCATCTTTGACCGACACCAAACCTTCGATTAACCACCGGATAAACAACCGATACCGGTAGTTAAGCACTATTAACATATACTTACAATTAAACACATGAAACAGCTAAGACAACGCTTTCCATTACTAATACAAACAAAACATAATATCCTTCTTCTACACAATACGCATTTCCACTTTACGTATATTTAAAGAGAATATATAAAACTATACCGCAACTTGTGGAAAAGTACAATCTCTCTTGTCAAAGTTTCGATAACGTAAGCATAAGTTTGGTAATCTTGTCTGAAACCCTAGCCTAGTACAATCTATCAAAAATAAAATTTGTTCAGTTTGTAATACATGTGGCATTTCTCAGTGATGACTGTTCAAGGAAAATTTATTTTAAGAACACTACTAAAAAGTAGATGATCATTTTCTGTTTTATTGAAATTAATGATTTTTCACTTCGCCTCCTAACACTACAGAAGCTTTAATTGTAGACTTGTGCGTGTGTGTGTGTGTTTCTAGAGTGGTATCAAGACTGCTTTTTTAATTGATTGACTGTACAGATTTCATTACAAATTTAGTTGACTCTGTGATTTTCACACATACCATAACACTGGTATCACCACTGCTTCTCTCTCTCTCTCTCTCTCTCTCTCTCTCTCTCTCTCTCTCTCTCTCTCTCTCTCTCTCTCTCATACCCTACACACACAATTGCACTTACCTTTTGGGTAACATAAATAAAACATGAGAAAATATAGTAAAGATATAAATGAGAATGGCATAAAATATATATAAAAAATCATATGCATAACAACACAAAACAAGCTCTACCAAGCCTGTATATAGTTTGTGCATTTGTGTGTACATTTCTAAGCTTGGTATCACTTTTTTTTTTTTGCTTTGCTTAATTTACTGTACATTATTTCAATAAAAGTTCAGTTGCCTCCAAGTATGATTATCACACATAGCATAACAGCACACAAGAGAATATTATATCACTAATGATATTTCGTCTCAGTTGTTCTCTCTCTTTCTCTCTTGTACCCTATGCACACAACTGCGCTTATTCTTTGGGTTTAAAGATAAAAAATGAGAAAATACAGTACAAATATCGATGAGAATAGCGTAATATATACATAAAAAAGTCAAAAGCATAACAAACTTTATCAAGTCAGATATCTACCTAGCCCTATTTACTTATCCAACACTGCATCCACAGCCCCTCCCAGCTAGGGAAACTGCTCCCCAGCTCCACCCACCTTCCAAAACAACCTCTTCTCTACACAGCCTTACTGCCCTTCTTCTCCCATGGTCCCAGCCATCAGACCCATTCCCCACATTAGAAACTTCTCACCCCCAAAAACCCTTTCTCAGTCTGTTTGAGTGTGAGAAGTGTTACCAACATTTTCCTGAGGACGTACAGCGTTGTCAACCACTGGAGAGTAGTTTTTTCAAAATTTTAAATGTTTCATATATATCACACATCTTTGGGGCCTTGGTCCCTGGTCTGGGTGTGTCGGATACTGTCAAGTTCCAGATAACGGTGATTCAGTTTACTAGTTTTATTTTGTTACAAATAAAATTCTGAATAGTTTGCCTAGTGCAGCTGTGAAGTCTTGTGATCTCCAAAAGTTTAAGCAAGGAGCAAATGTATTCCTGTTTTCTACTGATGTCTCCTGAATTCTGTTGTACTGGGTTTATTTCTTATTCCCTTACACTAAAGCCCCCGTATTCACATTCTTACGATTCGCGGATTTCTCTATGGAACATATATATACATATTATTCGCGGAAAATTCGCCAATTTGCGGTATTTTTCACTGAGAAATGTTCACTAATTACTGTATTTTCATATAATTTTCATGACTAAATGCACTTTTTGTGATAAAAGTATTAAAATACTCAGGTATAAACATTTTTAGATTGTTTTTTTTTGTGTTTGAACTATCAAAATAGGCAGTTCTAAGTGTTTTTAGAGGGGTTTTAAGTATTTGCAGATTTTAGCTATTTGTGGGGGGGGTGGTATGCATCCCCGCGAATACGGGTGGTTCACTGTATATCTAATTATCTACCACTTTCCTCTTACTTGTCATTCCTTGCAGCCTGATTTCCCTTTGGAGCCACCCTGGGTTTATAGTCTGGGTTTTAACTGAAAGATTTAAGGATGAAAGAATGAAGTGTCAGGGTAAGCATTGGTTAAGATACTATAGAATCACTCTCTCATTTTCTCAATCGACACCTTGATATTAAAAATTTTTTAAGTTTATCCTCAGAGTATTTCATCAGCTGAGGAGCATAAATCTTGGTAGAGTTAAGCTGGAATGTGGTGTGTATTTGACTGAAACTCCACCCTGAAAGACAACAAAGCCAGTAATATTGAGCCTTCTTCTGGTGATCCTACTGCCACCAGCAATTTTTTTCCATTCTGGGGAGAGATTTTTGGTTGCATTGCTACATATTTGATTATATCTCTAATAAACTAACAGATATCTCAATCACTGTCATTCAAGTTCAGGTTCTGGTATTCATTATAAAAGCTATGTACACAGACACCAGGGATTATTTCATCCTTAGACCCGCTTGGTCTTCAAGACCTAAATTTCATGAACGATCATCTTAGACCACATGAACCCTTAACACCCCCCGGGGCACAAGCTACATCCTCTCTCAAAAGACAAGGATGTGTCTAACTTCTGCTCCTACACTCATCCCAATCTTGTGAGGAATGAACGGAGCTTCTACCAGGAGAAGACCCAGGAGACCTAACACAGTCACTGTGTGAACACTATTCAGACTTGGACTCTGTTGTCCTAGCACTTACCCTCTACTCAGTGGCACCCAAGCTAGTAGAAGGTGCAGGAGAACAAGCATGTACACTGTTTAATGCACCTCCTGTGCATTCAGCAAACCCGCACATGAGAGGAGGAAGATCCCAAAGATCTCTCCCTAGAGCAAGACTCTTGGCAAGTGAATACTCCAGATAATGCGCAGTACCAAGGGAAAAGACAGTACTTATTCCCCTGTGTGCCTTGAGGAGAAGTGGGAACATAACCTCATTGTCTGAGCAAGCCTGGTCTAAAGACCTTACGTGCAATGAAAGAACAGGTTGTACATGCTCCTCCCCTTGTATCCTTAGAGACATGAGAGGATGAGGAAGGGGAGCAGAGGTCCCCCTCTGACTAGCAACCACACATGCATGGTCTTGAGACCAAGCAAGCACAGCATGAGCAGGATGCACAGACTCATCCGCTGATAATCCTGAAGGATCACACTTGGAAGAGTCAGGGACAGTTCTCTTGTGTAAGTAGGCAGGGGCAGGAGCCCTTCCCTGCCAAAGGATCAATGATTACATTCTGGTGACTAAAACAGTGCCCTAGTGTGGAGGTTTTTACTGGTTCATGGACTGGATGGAGAGAGCCCAGTTGGGGGGGGGGTGGTAAAAACTTCAGTTGTTTAGGCAGGAGCACTGTCCAGCACAAGGTGGGCCTTCAGATGCAACTGTTTATCCTTGAAGTATTTCTTGACACTAAGGACAATCACTCCATTCACCCATTCAATAAAAGAACTACCTGGTTACCCCAGCCTTAGTGTTTGCCTTCTGCATCATGCCAAATCTATTTTTCATTATACTGTTTTTCTTAAAAAACCCTTACGTTCCCTTAGTGGCAAACAAATAAAGGCTTCAATATTAAATCCCCACTCACATCCCACTAAGCAAAAGAGTGAGCCTCCCCTTCATTGGTTTGTGTCTCGCTGTGACTTTGTTGTCTGACATAGGTCCAGCTTGACCTTTTTCTCCAGAACAAGCCTGTTCCATCGCAACTGAACACTTGCAGGGGAACAAATACTTCAGCCTTTACATCGTCTTTAAACTCTTCAACATACTTCTTGGCAGTATATATGTCAGGACTGGCAGCCTCCCCAAGCCTAACCACACCATGTATGCCACTAATTCCTTTTAAATTTCTCAAACCACCCACGACTAGGTTTGAATGCCTGAGCACTATCTGTAGCCACATTCTTTCCACGAGTGGTTTTCAGGAGATCAGTAGGGAGTTGTTTTGCATTTCCACATAAGAGGACCTCATAAATACTATCACTGGCTAATTGTTTTTCATTTATCCAAATTAACAACAATTTCTCAACCTCTCCAATTGTGTGAGACCTTTGTTTTGTTACAGATTTTGCTCTCTTAGCCACATCAGCTGTTTTGATGGCCTCTTCACAGTGTACCACTGAAAAATTGTAGATTCTGACATATAAAACATGTTATTTTCATGATAAAATTATGTTTCATATATACTTACCAAATAATTACATAGCTATATGCAGTTCTAACTCGTGCAGCAGCCTTTATTTAAAAAATAGCGGTAGCACTTTGATAGTTTAGTGTGGGTGACAAGCCCCACCCACCAACAGGAGTACTGGAAATGACTTAGCAGAAAACCTTATTGTGTTTGCGCCCTGAAGTCCATGAGAGGGGAGGAGGGAGGGCTCCAATTCATAATTACTTAAGTATACAGAAACTTGATTTTATCATGAAAATAACATTTTCATATAAGTAACTTACCAAGTAATTACATGGCTGAATCCCACATTGACAGGTGGGATGCATGGGCATATTCTACTCCAAAACATTAAGTTATGGTAATGACTTTGAAATAGAAAAGTTGCTAGCACTGAAGACAATGCTTGTCGTTTCCTTATTTGGTAAGAGAGCTACTGCAGGTAATTACTGCCTCTGGCTGGCGCTCATCTTAACCTGTAGTGGGGTGGTGGTATAGCCGTGGAGCGCCTCTACTTAGGTGGGAGCTTTGAAGCGAAGGATATGTCTGATGGCCAGCAAAGCATAAATAAGTGCCCTTGCCCTGGGCATAGTACCACAATAAAAACAACCAGACAATGCTTTCACCTACACTCAAAACACCACAACCATCCACTGAGACTGGTGGGTACTCCAGGTACACTGCACCCCCTGGCTCCTGAAAATTCGACACCCTACTTTCAGGCGAAGAGATAGTAGGAGAAAAGGAAGATTCCTATGCTTCCTCACCTAATACCATGCCAGCCACTGATAATGGACCCAAGGTATTGCAATTTTCAAACACCGTTTCAATTTCTTTCATAGTGAGATGCAAAGATAGTTTCGCACTTCCAGTAGGTCGACTGCAGAATGGAAGTGAATGACACATGCCTGAAAGCTAATAAGGTAGAGACTGTCTTGACGTCAAGAGCTTTCACTGTAAAAGTAGGCAAAATGCCCAACTGTATCTGAGTGTGTGCCTCAGAAATGAAGTCCTTGCCGAAGAAGGACAACGTGTTGTTAGTCGGAGGGCGAGACAGGTTCTTGACAGAGCACCAGAGGTTACTGGATGGTCCTCTGATCTTCTCGGTCCTGCTTAGATAATACCTTAAAGCCCTAGCAGGACAAAGAACTCTCTTCTTCCTCAGAGCCAAGGTATCCACTAAGGTCTTAATGGAGACACAAAAAGGCCAAGGCTTGGAAGGGTCCTCATTCTTGGCTAAAAATCCATGGGTCAAGAAGCAAACTGCGTCTCGTGAAAAAACTTACTCTTTATTGATGTCTTGGAACTCGCTAATATGTTAGCAACAGCCAAGGCCACAAGGAAGAGAGTCTTAAGAATAAGGTTTCCCTAAGAAGAGGAATGAAGTGCTTGAAAAATGGGACCTGTCAGCCACTTCAATACTACGTCCAGGTTCCAGGAGATCAGATCTTCCTTTCCTGCTTAGACTTATCAAAAGACTTGATGAGGTCGTCAAGACCTGGGACTGACGCAAGATTCAGGACCCGTGATTAAACAATGAGCTAAACACAGCTCGAAACCCCTTAATAGTGGAGGATGGAGGACGAGAGATTCTTATATCTCGGATAAAGAAGGAAATCCGCAGTTGGGTTACAGAAGTCTCAGAAGTGATGTTGAGTCTGAGACACCAATTGAGGAAAATCGCCCACTTAGCCTGGAAGAATAAGTTGATGCCTGCATCTTGCGATAGCCTCTGCAGGCGCAACTTGAAAACTCTTACACTCTGACAAGTTTCTGGACAGTCTGAAGCCTGTCAGGACAAGAATGAACAACCCTTTCATATCTCTTAAAGTGAGGTTGTCTGAGTAGACTCAGTTTTTTGGGGAAGAAGACTTGGAAAGTCCACCCACAACCATAGCAGGTCCTGGAACCATTCTTTCATGGGCCAAGACTTGTTCAGCACTTCCCTGACCATGTTGAAGAACAGAAAGGCATAGCCCAAGAGGACTCCTCAACCTAGAACCGAGGAGTCTGAATAGAAGTCTAAGTCTGGGCTCAGAGGATGAAAGGCTTTCCTCCCAAAAGTCTACGTTCGGACCGCCACCATGCCGGTCCAACTTGATTACCAGGTTCATGGGAAATGTGTACGTGTCCAGCTGTGTTTCCCTGTCCCAGATGGCCTAGAGGAAGAATGCAAAACTTCTCATGACAAGTTGCCTAACTTGATAAACGTCTTGATGGACGACAGTCTTCAGTGGGCTCATCCACGAATGGGCTGAGCAAGACGAAGGGGCTAGAAATTTTTGGACTGTCTGAAGGCAGTTGGTAATTCTCTTGGCAAACAGAAAACCCCGAAAAGTCTGAGAGTTGAGACTCATCCCCAAATAGAGGAACTCTTGCGACGGGGCTGACTAGGACTTCTGAAAGTAGACGATAATTCCCAGTTCCTGAAAGAGAGGAGATGTACAAGTCCTTCATGCACTTTTCCTTCAAAGGAGATCGAAAAGGCAAGTTGTCCAGAATAGACTGATGTTAATGCCTAATAATGAAGTCACTTGCTAGAGGAGCGAGGACTCGAGTGAACACCTGAGATGCCGCAGAGAGGCCGAAGCAAAGAGCCCGAAATTGGAGATCTGGCTGGTGCCGGGAGCTTGGGCGGTGCCAGGCGCTCCCAGAGGAGACAGGCGTTTAGATGCTGGCATGGGGCGCCTGTGAGTGTCCTGGAAGATGAACCTTAGATACTTCATGGAGTCCAGATAAAAGGGAAAATGGAAGCATGCGTCATGTATATCCAAGATTATCATGCAGTCGCCTTGGTGAATGGATGAAATGACTGACTGGTTCGTCTGCATCTCAACTTCACCTGCCGGATGAAGAGACTGAGGGTACTTAACGTTGAAGACTGGTCTCCCAACCCCGATGATTTGGGGACCAAAAACAGACACTAGAAGTCCTCTGAGTTGAAGTCTTCACTTCGTCTGTGACTCTCTTTCAAAGGAGACAGGAGACCTCCTCCAAAAGGGCCGAATGTTTTCCTGAGCTGTGGTAGGCTAAGTTTGGGTCTGTACAATGAAATACCGTTTGTGTGAACTGATTGTTTCGATTTTGTTGTTGTGATGTTTTTCATCATGTTTATTTTGTATTTTTCTTACGAATGCCTGATGTATGTTTTCATGTTTTTTTCTTCTTGTTACTTGCAGTTTGCTTGAGAGTGGTAGGGTAGAGTGGACATCCCTTCACCTGGATCCCCATAGTTGAATGCCTGCCCTGCTTCGCTGCAAGTATTATCTATAAACTGCTGTTATGTGGTCATTAATTGTGTAATGGGGCACAATGAAAACTGGTGTTTTACCGAACATTTTTATTAGAAATATGGAAAACTTAGTATGTAAATCAGCTGTGTCAACTGTGTTATAAATTGTCTTTAAATCAGTTGTGGGAACCCAGAGTCTGATTTATTCTAGTGCCGGTATGAACTGTTAATCCTTAAACGCCGAGCCTCTATTTACAAAAGTGTCTGTTGTATGCCGGCGGCGTTCGGGAGTTGGTGCCGAAGCGGAAAAAGTTTTTTTCAAAAAATCACAGCACGCTTAGTTTTTAAGATTAAGAGTTCATTTTTGGCTCCTTGTTTTTTTGTCATTGCCTGAAGTTTAGTATGCAACCATCAGAAATGAAAAAAATATCATTATCATATATAAACATTGAAATATATGACAGCGCGAAAAAAATTTCATATATAATTGTATACAAATCGCGCTGTGAGCAAAACGGTTAAAAGCTAACGAGTTATTTTTTTTCTTTGTATTGTACACTAAATTGTGATGATTTTGGTATATAACAAATTGTAAAACGATCAAAGCAACACAGAGAAAATATTATCACAAAATGATGCATGAATTACAAGAACGCGGACATAAAAAGTTTTTTCAAAAATTCACCATAAAGCGAAATATTGTGCTAGAGACTTCCCATTTCTTGCAAAATGAAGGTAACTGATTGAATACTACTAGACTGTAAGTGTTTTAGCTTACAATTGCAGTTTTCGACCATTTCGGTCGAGTTAAAGTTGACCGAAGGTAGAATTTTTTCTATTTATTGTGATTTATAAGAAAATATTTCAAAACTGGTAAAAGCTACAACCATGAGTTCTTTTTTGTTGTATTCTACATGAAAATGCACACATTTTCATATGTAAAAGTTTATGTAACGATTAATATAAAACGGTGCAAACATTACGACAAAGTGACGAAAGAATTTCTGCGATGTTGGTATAAGTTTCATGGACTAAGGAAAAAACTTTTTTTTCAAAAATTCACAATAAATTGAAATATTGTGCTAGAGACTTCCAATTTGTTGCAAAATGACGGTAAATTATTAAATATTACTAGAATGAAAGAGTTTTGGCTTACTAATTGCGTTTTTCAACCATTTCGGTCGAGTTCTTTGACCAAAGGTTGAAATTTTGGCACTTCACATGATTTATATGAAAATATTTCAAAACTGATAAAAGCTACAACCATGAGTTATTTTTTGTTGTATTCTAAATGAAATTGCCCACATTTTCATATATAAAACTTTATGTATCGACTAATATAAAATGGTGCAAACATTACAACAAAGTGACGAAAGAATTTCCGAGATGTTCGGCGAGTTACCAAGCGCGGGCGTAAGGAAAGGTTTTTTTTTTTCAAAAATTCACCATAAATCGAACTATTGTGCTAGAGACTTCCCGTTTGTTGCAAAATGAAGGTAAATGATTGAATATTACTAGAATGTAAGAGTTTTAGCTTACAATTGCTTTTTTAGACCATTTTGGTTGAGTTAAATTTGACCAAAGGTTGAAATTTTGGCACTTATCGTGATTATGAAAATATTTCGAAACTGATAAAAGCTACAACCATGAGTTATTTTCTGTTGTATTCTACATGAAATTGCGCACATTTTCATATATAAATCTTTATGTAACGACTAATATAAAACGGTGCAAACATTACGACAAAGTGACGAAAGAATTTCAGAGATGTTCGGCTGAGTTACCGTGCGCAGACGTAAGGGAAAAGTTTTTCAAAAATTCACCATAAATCAAAATATTGTGCTAGAGACTTCCAATTTGTTGCAAAACGAAGGTAAATGATTGAATATTACTAGAATGTAAGAGTTTTAGCTTACAATTGCGTTTTTCGACCATTTCGGTTGAGTCAAAGTTGACCGAAAGTTGAAATTTTGGCACTTGTCATGATTTATATGAAAATATTTCCAAACTGATAAAAGCTACAACCATGGGTTGCTTTTTGTTGTATTTTACATGAAATTGCACACATTTTCATATATAAAACTTTATGTAACGGCTAATATAAAACGATCCAAAAATTACGACAAAATGACAAAAGAATTTTGACATTTTCGGCAGAGTTACCGCACGGATGTAAGGAAAAAGTTTTTTTCAAAAATTCACCATAAATCGAAATATTGTGCTAGAGGCTTCCAATTTGTTGTAAAATGACGGTAAATGATTGAATATTACTATAATGTAAGAGTTTTAGTTTACAATTGCATTTTTTTACCATTTCGGTCGAGTCAAAGTTGACCAAAGGTTGAAATTTTTTGTAGTCGACGTACCGTATGTCCATTCGGCACCCAACAGACAATTTGTAGTCCACATATGGTACGTCCAGTCGGCGTTTAAGGGTTAATAGAAAGCATATCAAGTGATTGTTGAGAGATATATTCCAAGGAAATCGAAACCACTGTGAGATGAATCAAAGTGTGAGTCAGGCAGACAGTGAGGTTGTATACTAAATCATTGCTGGAAAATTCCAAGTAGACTCGATAAAGATTTCCTTCAACTCTACATAGTATTATGGTTAATAATTTGCACCAGACTATTAATCTAATATCTTTTGTATATACACACTGTTTGGTTGGTACCATAAGCAGTTAAGTATTTTGCTGTTTTTTTGTAGTATTAAGATGGAATACAGTTTAAACTTTGATGAATCAGAGTGTGAGTCAGGCTGATAGTGAGGTTGTATACTAAATTATTGCTGGAAAATTCCAAGTAGACTCGATAAAGATTTACCTTCAACTCTACATAGTATTATGGTTAATAATTTGCACCAGACTATTAATCTAATATCTTTTATATATACACACTGTTTGGTTGGTACCGTAAGCAGTTAGTATTAAGTTAGGCTAAGTTAGGTATAGTTCCGTTTGAAGGTCTCAGACCACTGTAATATTAAGGTAATAAATTAGGTTAAGGAAAGTCAGAGTTTCATTTAATAACCTTCAGATTTGTTCCCAATATCCTGCCCCAATTGTGTAATAGGAGAAATCCCCTACAGAGCCTCTTGAGTATTGAGTAGGCCGTCAAAAGGAAGGGAGAAGGGACCAAAGGAGGGCTCTCCATGAAAGTAATTGAGAAGCCCTCCCACGGAACCTAGACAATCCACTGTTCTGTCCCTCTGATACTCCACTTCTCCCAAAACTCAAGAAGACTGGCTCCCACTTGTGCACAGAAGACTTCTTCCTCATTTCTTGGGCAAGGACTTGAGCTCCTCTTGATATTTCTTGTTCCAAGTGGGACCAATCTTGCAGCATGGCGTCTGTTGCCCATGCTAGAGGGTCTGGGGCCTGAGAACAAAAAAGAGGAAGCCAAAGGTTTCTTGAGGCAGCAAACAGGTCCAATGCCGGCCTGCCCCATAGTAACGCAGATTCTGATAGACCAGGGGATCCAAGGTCCACTCAGTGGGAAGGACCAACTATTCGACAGCTCAGCTCGTCCGTCAGAATTTAGTTTTCCCTGAGAAAATCATATGACTAAACTCTCTCGATTTGACCTGTCCACAGTAAAAGGTCTCTTGCTGTCTGGCAGAGAGAGAGAGAGAAAAAAGAGTGAGAACCACCTTGCTTTGTATGTATGTTAGGGCTTTGGCATTGTCTGAATGGACTGCCACAGTCTGTTGTGAACTAAGGTTGAGAAGTACTGAAGCCCTAAATGAATAGCTTTCAGCTTTCTGACATTGATGTGAAGGTTCTGTTCTTCTGGAGACCATGTCCTGAAAATTTTCCAGTTGAGAAGTGGACACTGGAGTGGGTCCTAGGCTGGACTTGGGCATACCCCCACAAAAACGATCTTGCTGGAGAGGAGAGACTGCCTTAAAAAAAATGTGGATGAATCCTTGGGAGGTTTGGAAGAATGCGCCAGAAGATCCTAAGTCGACTTCTACTGAAGGTCCGACTTCTGGGTCTGAGTGACTACTTTAGTGGAACAGGAGCAGCAAAAATCTCTTTCCTTTAAAAACCCCAAAAGAGAAAAGACCCGCCAAGTTCAAGAGAGTCATCCCTGATGGTTTGTCAGCATGAGAAAGGACTCCTAGCCAGTCCGAGGAGAAGTATCCACAAACCATTGCAATCTTCAATCTTACTGGTTAGCACTCACACCATCCACTCCAAGAAACTGAAAACTTCAAACAACTCATAGAGGTCTTGATAAGGAGGTCAAGTTCTGCTGACAGAAAACAATTTTTGTCGACAAAAACACCAAGCATTGGGAAGAAACCTCCTATGGATTAAGCTCGAGGGAGGAAAAACAAAGGAAGCCTTACCTTGCTCCATCTTAGCTGAAAACCAAACTTCAATCTCCTTGAGTGCCTTACTAGAAGGCGAGGAAAGCACCATGTGGGGAGCCGAGGTAAGGAAGACTGGGGTTCGCTGATGCCAAAAAAGGGTAGGAAAGCTCACCCACAAATACTAAGAAAAGCTGCGTAAGCTAGGAGAACCGTGTATGGAAACGGGCACTTGGCACTGCAAGCGGGAGATTAATACTGAAGAGTTGGCGCTGGGCACTCGGGAGCTAGTGCCGGACGCTTGGGAGCTGGCACCGGGCACTTGGGAACTGGTGCCGAGCACTCGGGAGCTGGTGCCAGGCACTTGGAAACTGGCGGCAGTGGTTGTGAAGAGATGGGCAGTGAAAGATCACCATGGGTGTCTGGGAGGGATCGCTGGGCACTTGGAGCCAAATACTGGGGCCCAAAAGAAGTACATTCAGGAGGGAAATAATCTGGACTGCGCTGCACGAAGGTTGAGGACTGCGCTCGGCTCCTTAAACCGCTAACTGGGCAGTAGAGAAGAGTGGCCAGCATCACCTACTTGCCTTTTCAATATACGAGATGAACCTAGAAAGCGCTCGCGGTGCTTCCAAGTCTGGGCTGGAGTCTTGGGAGTCGGACAACTGACACACATCCACAGAGACACCTTTCCAACGGCTGTCTGTCGAAGCCTGGGATTGATCAACAGGCTCGACTGAGGGGGCGACTACCCGTGGGCAAAGCCCATCGACCTCCCTTGGACCTCCGGTATGACTTCTCCCAGGTTTAGGGGAGAATGACAGGGAGAATCGGCAGGACGAGTAACCCCCTCCCCCACTTCACTTATCACTACCAGGTTAATTTCTTGTTAAACCTAGACTCAAGACTAGCAATGGCAAGGTTCGGAAGCAAGGGAGCCAGGCACGCGAGTAGGTGAATTAAAAATAGGAGGGCTAGAAGCAGGAGAAAAAAGGGCAGGGAGGGGAAAGAAGGAATAGCAGAGCTATCTTCTAACCTAGGCTAGAGTAGAATTCTAGGCTAAGGGAAGTTTGTTTCTCGGCTCTAGAAGCCGCTTTCCTTTCTATCCCTCTCTAACTTGTCTAGTTGAGATTAAGTACCTTCTGCTCTTGCTAACCATAACATTTAGCGCAAGTTTTCTCCCTACTATATTTCTGGCCCCTACATTTACTGCAAATTGTATGAGAATCATAAGAAGATTGATTAATCTGGTTTGCAACTTTCGCTACAATAGCAAAAATAGGTGAACCTGAATCAGACATAATTACCAAAAGACTAGAAAGATCCTGAAAGCTATTAAAGCTTGAAGGCTACTCAAATGAGCGATAATAGTTCACCGAAATCCAGCCATACAAGTGAAAATCGGTAAACAAAAGCTGCAGCAAACCCCCAATGTTACTCGAGAGCTGGCAGAAACAGAATAAGGTTTTCTGCTAAGTCGTTTCCAGTACTCCCGATTTTTTAAATAAAGGCTACCGTGCAAGTTAGAATTACAACTATGTAATTACTTGGTAAGTTACTTATGTGAAATAGTCATTTTCTATCTACTTACCTTTTTGGTTTGCTGATATCTCTAACCTTCTTAGGCCAATGATGATTTATATGCACTGGAATCAACAAAAATAACACAAAGGAACATAAGACAGTTTGGTGGAGTTGTGCACTAAATGACAGCTGAGCACTTCCACTCTGTATCTGCTGGGAACCACACACCACATTAGAGTTATCTTTGTCTAAAACAAAATATACAAACATCGAACAAATATTGCCCTTAGACTGGAGGCAGTGCAAGTACTGAGGCATAACTAATATAATGCAGTTTTGTTTACATACCTGCTATCTTTATGTTTTGATCTCTATCTAAAAGCAAATTCTCTGCTTTCAAGTCTCGATGAACAACATGTCGCTTGTGGCAGTAACGAAGAGCAGCAACAATCTGTAAAAATTTCTGTCGTGCCTCCCCTTCTTTCATCTTTCCATGACTAACAACAAAATCTGAAAACAACATTGTATAAAATTATTAAATGATAATTAAAATGCCTTAAAGTGCTATAAACTTCCTAAGAGAAGCAATTCAAGGAACTAACTTCCTAGAAAACCAAAGGTATATCAAAAATGATTTCAACACCAAAACCTTCCTACAGCAACTTGCCAATAATAAAAGTTCCCACAGTGCCAAAAAAAAAAAAAAAACAATTTATGGTAAAATGAATTATTTGGATACTTACCTGTTAAAGTTAGCTTATATCTTCGCACCATTAAGTGCAATCGGCATTCAAAATAAAACAAAATAACACTTGGCTAACACACCAGGACTGTCTCTGTGATCGCCCGTTTCCCGCCAGGTAGCGTTGTAATGTTTACATTCTTGTCAGAATTCTTCATGACCACCCACTAAGATGTGGGGAGGCTGGGTGGGCTTCCACTTTAACAGTCGGTAAGTTTCCAAATAATTAATTTCATGAAAATTTTCATTATTTGGAATATATCTTATCTGCTGTTAAAGTTAGCTGACTACCACACTGAATAAGGATGGTGGGTTAGTGCCGCCAGAGAAACATGGTTCAGCCAAGCAAACTAAAAGCTTTTTACTATGGAGAAAAAAAAGCTTCTCAACATTCCTGCATGTTGTGTGATCCTTACTGGCAAGTACTGTCACCAGACACTGAAACCACAACAGGGTGTAAGACCCTTGTAGCGAGACTTGTCAGAAGATCCTCACAGGGAAAACAAGGACTATCTCAAAGAGCACTAGTGACTCCTGTGCCTTAGCCAAAAGCCCATAACCAACACCAATGTGTACCTTCATGCTCCCAAAATTCAATAGCGGGATTTCCTAACAACCAACAATAAGATAGAAAGCAAGGTTACTATGATATTTAGTTCAGGAGAAAGCATCCCTGCTGCAACAATAGGATTAAGGGCTTTACACCTCATGCTAAATTTGAACATTTTGCAAATAACATGAGTCAACACTTAACTCTCCCCTGAGCTGCATAACAACCTTCTCTAGCGAAAGGTTTTAAAGGAAATAAAAGACGTGCTTTACGGTACAGAAGCCATGAGGATTATTTTAAAAAATGGTAAAAGCTCAGGAATCACATCACTGTGATTTGACTTCAGCATTCTTGGACATATGAGTGTTTGGTCTCCTAACACCACAGTGTTTTTGACAAAGGAAAAATCTATTTCAGATAAAGGCCCGTGTCACCCGGTGACATGGGGCCGAGCTCAAAAATGTTTTCTTAACTCCCCTCTTAAAGGTTTATGTCTGTCCAGCTAAACCCTTAAGAGTTCTAACTGGACATAAGACAGCTACTTCTTCCTTGCCTACCAAAGCAGTTAAATTAGGCACTGTCACAAATCTGGGAAGGGCTTTCTCTTCTAATCTTTTCTCTAAGCAATGAAAGAAAAGAAACAGTTTGCCACTAGAGCAAAGCCCACATACAACAAAGGACTTGAAGCTCATAAACACACTTTGCCGCAGCAAGAGCTAGAAAAAAAAGGTGTCTTCACAGTTCTTAAATGATGCCTTATCAAAAGGCTCAAACTGAGGTTATGTTAAAATCTGGAGGACTACATCTAAATTTCATCGTAAACCATGATAGGAAGATTGAAATTTCCAGCACAAAAGATAGAAAACCTCTTCAAACTTTAGATTGCGAGCAAAATTCCAGTCAGCATGGTGCAGAACTGAATGCAATGTAAGCAGTATCCTTTGATCACTGTGACAGAAAACTGCCTTGCATACCTGATACTTGCAGAACTTAAATCAGGCTATCTATTGAACAGGTGCTGGATATCACACTGGACAAGCACCAAGATCAACTGACCACTGTTACTGATGCATAATCGAACAGTGGAGGGCCTTCTAGACTTAGGGTTGCTTCCTTGGCCATTCTAGAAATGCCATTAGCTCGTAACAGACAATGACAATCCCCATGCGGTAAGATGAAGCATGTGGAGGTTTGATGGAACCTTCTCAAATAAGACTGTCTCAAAAATCTTTTCTGAATGGACAAAGATGAGGAACATCTACCACCAGGAAAGGAAGTTAGAGGAACTGTTCCCTTTGGGGCCACCAACAAGCCATCAAAATCATCCTGTGTTCTGCAAAGCTCACAACTTGAGTATTTTCTCAAAACAGCAAACAGAGGAAAAGCATAAAGGTCTTGATTCGACCATTCTGAAGGAAGGCATAACCTGCCCATGCCTGAGGATCCTGGTATGGAGGGCAATAAACTGTGTTTTGGGCAGTCATGACCAGACTGGTGTTTGGGTCTTCCCAGAGGTTCCACAACTTCTGGCAAACCTTAGGAAGAGGGGGCTATCTGACTGAAGACCTTGCCCTTTTCTGCTGAGTTGTCTTCAATAACAATGTGTTTTCCCCTAGGACAAAACTATATGAAGGAATGATGTTGCTGGGCTCTGTCCAAAGGAGAAGGAAGTTTCTTTGTTAACATGAACAAATCTCTTGATCTGTGTCTTTTTGTTATCTTATGTAAGAATCGAGAGGTTGAACTGTTGGAAAAGACTGTGATTGTATTGTCTCTGACTAGTATGTACTGCTTGTGTAAAATCTGTAGGTTGTTTACCTTCCAATTCCCTAATCTCAAATATTTCTCAGAATGGCCCCTCAATCTGACTCTGGGACATCTGAACACAGTGTAGAGGTTCTTGAGGTCTACAGGCCAACCCATCAAAGTTCTCAAAAGTGGTAGAAAACTGTCTATCTCTCTGCTGGAAAACCCTCCAAAAAGAGAGAGCTCATCGTCATCCCTAGATAAACAACTGACTGGACCAGAAAGGCATAGATCAGTCAATATTAAACAAAATGCCCAACTCTGAGGTTACACAAAAAACATAATTCTTAACCCTCCAGGTCATCAGAAACAAATTGGTGAGAACAAACCAGTTGTCCAAAAATGAGAGAACTACCAAACAGATGAATCCATCCTGCTAAAAACTCCAACACACAGAACACTCTTCTTTGACTGAAGATGTACCAAGATGTGGAGGTACGTGTCCTACATGCTGACAGCAAACATTCTTTGCCCTTCCAAAAGGCCATCAGGACCAAACTGAATGACTCATTGAAAAGGGAGAAATATGAATAAACTTGCTGAGACTGGGAATGCCCATGGCTCGATGGCCTCGTTCCCTAACAACTGTCCAATCTACCCCTCCCAACTCTGAACTTCTCAGTATGAAGAGTGTGGAGAGAAGGATATCAGGAAGTTCAGAGGGGTAAAAATATAACAAAATATAACAAAAGGTACAAAGTATCCTTCCCAGACAACCATCACTACCATAGGTTCTTCTTGACACTTTGCCAGACACTTCTGAAACTCTGCATACGGTCTTCTGAGGATCCACACAGCCTACTTGAACTGCAACTGGCAGTTCAAAACATCAGTTATGGTTAAATGTTTCATTTTTCCACTTAGAATGTGAGCCAGATCACTACTGAAGCAGAACTCAAGAGTGGTTTGGGAAATTCTACATGGAACTTAACCCTTTCCTATCTGTATTAGTTAGGTTAAGAAAAAGGGGATATCATAATCACAAAATCTGACAAAGATGGAAAAATAGTTCTCTTAGATAAGGAGACATGCATCATTAAAGTTCAAGAACTTCTAAACGATGCGATGACCTATGATAAATTAACGAAAGATCCCACAACAAATATAGCTGCCCAATTTAACAAATCAGTCAGAACCATAGGGGGCAATAAGAACATAGAATTACTAGAGACATTCAAGATAATCAACCCCTCTCTCCCCCATTTTTACGGCCTCCCGAAAACACACAAAGATGGGATTCCTTTACACCCCATAATACTGTATCTAGCAGGGGCTCTTTCATGAGTAAATTATCAAAATGGCTTGCAAACTTGTTATCACCCTTTCAAGGAACGTTCTCATCCTCCCTCTTTCTCTCTCTCTCTCTTCTCCGGGTAATGTAAGATGTACTTGAAATTATATTACTATATACCTGTACTGTAAAGTGTTTTTGGATGATAGAACATACTGTATAGTATCAGAAATATTTGCTAATTATTTTAATTTTAATTTCGTCTGCTTTTACTGAAATGCAAACACTTGTAATTATGCATGGAAAATATGAAAACATGAATGACAAAATAACATCACGTTTATCCATAAAACTATACTGTACAAAACAAATAAACATACATGCATAAAAAATCAACCTTTCTATATCTCAGAGAGAGAGAGAGAGAGAGAGAGAGAGAGAGAGAGAGAGAGAGAGAGAGAGAGAGAGAGAGAGAGAGAGAGAGAGAGAGAGAGAGAGAGAAAACTTTAGTGTTAATATATCGGATCACAGCAACTTGCTCGGGACGAGAATTCACAATGGCTGGGAGGAGAGTAAGAATGCTGAGTGTTGCCTACATATGAAATTCAGACTTTAAATATTTTTACGGTGATTAGAGATGAAACATCAAGTGATAAAGTCACAATTTTTGAAAGTATATTGTATTTTTCCTAACTATACAAACCTAAGGTCCTTCACATTAGGAATTAGGAATTACTTTCAGGAGTAGGCTGAAAAAGGCAGTTAAACTCTTGAGCAAGGTGGTTAGGCAGTAACTACTGCCAGGTAGGCAGGAATACCCGCCTGCCCGCATGTAAACATTCCAGTTTGCCTTTTGGTCCAGGTTCAGATTGAGGGGTGGCATGAGGTGGGCATAGTATGTAATGTAAAGGACCTTAGGTTTGTATAGTTAGGAAAAATACAATTTACTTTCAAAAATTGTGATTTGTTCCAACATGATATACAAACTGTCAGTCCTTTACATTAGGAAGACTCACTGGTTGGAGGGAGGAATCTGAGTGAGTCTCCTGAACTGACTGGAGTTCTGCACACCTGAGTTATTTCTCCTGGTCAAAAGAGCGAGGAGGAGTACTGTGCCTCTGACATATTGATTGGAGTGTAGGAACTGCAAGATCAAATGTCAGTGTCAGATACTGGACCCTTTCGCATGAGTGAGGAAACGTAACTCCTACGAAATAGGCTGGAAGGATCTAGAGTCAGAGGCAGTAAGGAAAAGCCGAGATAGGGTTCCCTTACTGTCAGTCTCTCCTTCCTCCCCTTGCTAGAGGAAGGAGCAGAATTGCCTCTATGATTCTCTAAGAAAAATAGAACGGATGCTCGATGTGTTGTCTTACCGCATCAGTGCCAGTTCCAGCAGCTATTGGTTCGAGTCCTATTCTCATCCCTAAGGAGGAGAAGTTGGAAGACGGGGGAGGAGGAGGAAGAGAGGCCAGTCACTCTCGGAACCCTTCTCACTTCCAGAACCAACACCTTAGGCGAGATGCTACTCGTCCTCTTGAAGGAGCCGGGTAAGACACAACTTGTTGAGCAGCCACCACAGAGCCAAGGAAAAGGGGGTTCCAAGGGCCTGTGGGCAAGACGGAAGGAAGAAGACAAGAGTGTGGTCTAAGAGACCACGTCTTGCTTCCAGACCAACAGAAACTTCTGGAATGCGAGGGATGGACCAAGCCATCGACTTCATGAGCTCTAGGGTGGAAGGAAGCAGTTGTATCGTCATCCGTCAGCTGCCAAGTACCTCCTTTGATCGCTTCACGAAGTCAGGAGGAAGATGTGTCCTTAGACACTTCTTCCTTGGGAGAGACAGTACTAGCAAAAACGTTGACGACATCCAGGTTAGGAATGTCGAGCCTTTCAGAAAGTACCACAGCTCCTAATAGGACAAAGTAACTGAATGATCTGGATCATCGACACAAAGTCCAAGGAGGAAGGGAACAAGAAGGACTCGAACCAGACAGTAGATGCCAATGGATTTGGAGTCCATCTACGACATCCAAGAAGGAGTCGAGGTATGATCCCCATCCCTGTCCTTCCATCTTCTACACCAAGGCCAGGGTAAGATGAGAGAAGGTCCTAAGAGGGCATATCTCTATCCGACGACTCTCGTAAGGCACATGCAGAGCACGGACAGGAACCCTAAACAAGAGTCACATGCCACCCAGGGAACAGTTCCCTGGGACAGCACGACTGAAGAAGCTTCTCGTCCGTAGCTAACTCTCACCTGAGGAGACGAAGGCTACTTTAGATAGAAGACTAGGTCGCAAGGGCCTACGTTCTTCACAAATGAAAGGGAGAGAAGCAAGCCTCGGCGGAGAAGACGAGGAAGTCCAGACTTGACGACCGACTCTGACCCAAGAAAAAGTTCCGACGACGACACCACCAGCGAAGACAGATCCAGTCCCTGGGACAGTGTTGCAGACGACTTCAAGGGATATCCAGCTATATCCGTTGCTGCTCGGCGAGAAAGCCTGTGCTTGCAAGGAAAGCTGGAAAGTCTCCCAGTCCTGAACACACAGGGATGTACTGCCTCAAGAACCGCTTCTTGTGTAGCTGCTACAGGAGGTTGGGTCAAGTGGAATTCTTCTCGATGCCTCGGCAATCAGGTCAGATGAAGGCAAAGTCTTCAAGTATTTGGCTGTAACTCGGGGTGAGCAATGTTTGTGAACCCCTAGCGAAACGGACAAATACGGAGGGAAAAAAACGTCGATATCAAGTTTTCCCCCAAAAAGACAGCATGCCTCACCAGAGCGGCCCCTGGTCTGGTATGAAGGAGCGAGAAAAAAACTACCGACTTGTGTGCAGGGAGGCAACAGAAGGACGGTAGGAATTTCTCAGTCCAGCAGTCTCTGCATGAATCTTCGTGAAGAAAAGAGTAAGCAGCATGTTCTGTCCCGATCACTCAAACCCGAGGCCAGGCTTGCCTACCAATACATCCCCACCAGGAATGCATCTGGTTAACTAAGCTGTTGAGTGTGCAATAGAACAACACTCAAGTACCTGCAAATGTCAAGATGAAACAAGAGGAAAAAACGATTGCCTCTTTGTTTGTCGACAAATGCCACTACTGTGGTTTTGTTGTTCAACGGAACCAGTGAGTGCTGCAAAACCCATCCTGAATTCTCGGATGGCCAAAAAGCTGCCCTGAGCCCAGGACGTTGATGAGAAGGTACTAATCGTCTCGGTCACACAACTTCAAGACAAGGTCTTACCAGTGTGCGGCTATTCCTCAATCTGTGAATCTGTAAGTAGACACAAGATGTGAGGGGAATATGCAAGCATATTCGAAGGTTCCTTCAATCAAGCATTAGCCTAACTCTTTCCTCATACATCGAAGGGGAAAGAAGAACGGGGAAAAGGAAGCAGACTTCCATTCTCCACCATGGGGAAGCTTCTGCAAGATGACAGGGTACCACGCCAATTAGCTCTAGCCGGCTGGCATTTCCCGAATCGGGAGCATGGGAGAGGTGGTGGGATGAAAGTTCGATGGAAAGAATAGCCGAGACCTAAGGGAAATAGATACTTCTCCTGAAGGGATCCATTCCCAGGTCTCGGCAATGTCGCTGCCAGTTCCAGAGACTCGATAAGTATCATTTCGTCCAGGCATCAGCAGTTGCAATCTTCTTCTGAAGCCTAGGACTTCTTAGAAGAAAAGAGTTGAGGGGGCTGGCTTAAACTCAAGGTTGAGTTGAGATGACTAAGACCCAAAGTTCTTGGCCATTGTCCAAAGGACAAGTCAGTGCCCTGGATAATGAATTTTTTTGATTAAGAAAGGCAGAACCAAGTAAAGGTAAAGGTTGTTCCCAAGGGTCGAGCCAACTCGGGACTTATGAAACCGGAGATCCGAATTGGGACAAAGTCCTTCTTCTTAGCACCAGAATTGCCCAAAAAACTGCAGTCGGCAAGACCCTCCGAGGCAAGAAGAATTCATATTCTGTCGAGGCAGGGGTGGAAGCTTGGTGTCTCGACCCGAATTAACTCCTTTGAAGAAAAGAATTCATCAGGTCGAGAACGCTCTCGGAAGCCAGGATTGCGGCGGTCCCTGACACTCTCAGCCCCTCGGAAACTGCAAGGGTTGCGAGTGATGAAGGTTATTCATTGGGGGAGCCGCGGCCCTATCCCGGGGATCCTCACTGTTTCCGATGCGTGAAACTCCTGTACCTCTCCCCTTGGAGGGAGACCTTGACAAATCCCATGAAACCCTCCTCGGCTACCTGGTTATAATACTGAGAGAATCGGGGACCGATACCCAAAGCACGCCAGGCAGCCGAACTCCGAAAGAAAATTTCTCGTGGAGCTCTCTCTGTCCGTCTCGCGCCTCTCGGAACAACCGAGAGATAAAGAACAGGTGAGGAGAAAAGAGTATCCCCTACCTGTCCTGCCAGTATGATAAGCAGGAGAGGCGGACCGTGAGCAATAATCAACCGAAGGAGATTACTGCCACACGGGGGAGGAAGAGCACTTGTGCTGTGGCAAAGCGCTTTCCTGGGAAGAGCAAAAAAGTTCACTCGAACATAGCCGAGAACCCGAATCGGAAAAAACTGAGTAGGGCCGAGCCGAGCGATGCGGCAGACTGGGAGGCAGGCGGGTGAGCTGAGCTGAGCCGAGCCAGTCTGGCAAGCAGTCGAGTCGAGTTTTAACAAGCCAGCCTGTCAAGCCAGTCGAGCCGAGCCAGAAAAATCTTGAAGGGACCTGGGCAAAGCTGAGCCAATTGCGCGGACACAATCATAACTGGGCAGGCCAGACTCTTCTGCTGTGAACAATTGCTAGTTTCCTGAACTCTAAACTCCTTCGAGGCCGAGGCCCCTCGAGAAGAAGGTTCAAAGGGGAATTCTGTGTCTGCTATCTTGCATGCTCGAACCCTAAAGTTCAAGACAAGAAGAAAGCCTGCCCGAAAGCAATAAAAAGCAGCTGGCGGGCAGTATCGAGACACCTGGCGTCGCGGCACACCGACACCTGGGTGTCCCGGCAACCAGACACCTGGGTGTCTCGGCACTTTCTCTCGTCCTGTGCCTCTCGTAAGGATAGTGCTCGTGATTCATAGAATTCGAGCTACCCACGAGACTTCCGAAAATCGGGAGCGGCTGCTTTGTTTCCTAATAGATCGAAAGAGCCAAGCACAGAACCAGTCTTAGACGCAGACTTCCAAGACTGGCAACGAGGGCGTGGCCTCGAGAGGCCGCGCTCTCGCGGCCCCCAAAACGCAAGATCCCACAGGAGAATGCGAATTGGTCAACGAGAGAAACTTGTCTCCCGGAAGAGAGTCAGTCCCTTAGAAGTCCTGCAGGACTCCCAAAGTGAATCTCTTCCCTGCTTCTTCTGGTGTTCGAACCGAGAGGATCGAGACACCAGGTTGGGAACCTGACCGAGCACTGGCAAACACTGGGAGCGCTTGCGGTGCTGGCAGGAAGAGGAACCAAGACACCTGGGTGCCTCAGCCCTTTCTCTCGCACTGCTCCCGAACTGGGCCCAGGAAAATCTCTCCAGACCAGATCGGGATACTCGATATTCCATAGAATCTTGAGCACTCGGAGCGGCTAGTATGACTGAGCGCCTGAAAGCAGCCCCCATCTTAGAGGCGGAACCTCTAAGACTCAGGAACAGGATCGCAAACTGAGGTCTAGCGCCTGGCTTTCCAAACACAAAACCCATGGCTATGCCAATCGGTTTCCTAACCCGAAGGTCAGGAAGAGCCAACGAGAGACCCATTGCCTCCTTGGAAGAAGGCAGTCCCTAGACGTCCAAGGGCATCAAGGGGAAGAAGCAGCATTCCTTTCCTTCGGCCGATGGAGGTCTGTCCGATTCTCGGGACCCCCTTGGACCTCGGGAGAAGAAGGGAAGACGCAGCAGAAGACGAAATCGAAGATAAGATGAAGAAGATGGCAGCTACTTACACAGGACAGCTTCCTTCACCTCCACCCCGACGTCTTCTACAGGATGGTGGACACGAAACATCGTAACCTCCAGGGTATCCGGCAGGAACACAACGGACGCAGCAAGGACACCACCACCAGGAGAAGCATGATCAGGACAGCCGATGCAGGAGCTACGGCAGCAATTCGGAAGGCAGGAGCTACTGCAATGGCCAGGAACATCACCTCAACAGGACGACTTCCTACATCTTCACGCCGACATCTTCTACAGGATGGTGGACATCGTAACCTCTGGGACAGCTAGCAGGAATGCACGGAAGCGGCCCTGGGCACGACCACCAGAAGCGGCAGGAATGATCAGGACAGCCGATGCAGGAGCTACGGCAAAGGTTCGGAGAGCAGGAGCTATGCAACGGCCAGGAACGTCACTTCCACAAGGCCACTTCCTTCCCTTTCACGCCAACATCATCTACAGGATGGCAGACATCGTAACCTCCAGGGCAGCTGGCAGGAACACAACGGAAGCGGCCCGGGCACGATCACTGGGGAGAAGAAGCGGCACGATCAGGACATCCGATGCAGGAGAACACGTTAGCGGTTCGGAAGGCAGGAGCTACTGCAACGGACAGAATGTCATTTGAAAGTCACCAGCAGCGACAGGAGCGATCAGGGCGGCTGCGGCAGGAGACCAGGAGAGCAGCCCACAGACTGTCGTCGAGCTGACAAGAGCATAACACAGGGAACAGCAGGAGCAGATGGACCACAGATACGCAAGAAGCATTGCAACAGCATACATGAAAACCAGCAATGACAGCGATCGATCTACATCGGCGGGAACAGAGTCAGAGCGATCCCGATGTGGAAATATGTCATCTAATCAGGTATTATGGTCGATCCCGAAGCAACACTGAATGAATGTCGGGACTGCTTCATGCAAGATATTCTTGATATATCCAGCCAACTACTGCTGTGTGCGATGCTCACTGTCAACCTGAAAGAAAAACAAAGATGATTAGTAGAGGAGGCTCCTCCTGCTACAAGGGGAACAGCCCACGCAGCGGGAGGAGGTACTCTAGACGAGGTCGCTCGATCTCGCTCACCCCCCCTCTGGTCTTCGCCCGATGAGCGAGTGAAGAGGACAAAGGAGAGAGAAGGAAGAACCTACGGGAAGAGAAAAAGGACGGAGGGGAGGTCGTGGAAGCGGAACTTATCGACGACGGCCGTAACCTCCCACTCAGCCCACAAATCTCTAAGTGCAGGCGCGAGCAACACTCAGCATAAGTAGGATGAAATTAGTGATGCCCTTACACACGGAGGGCGGAAGCCCAAGAAGGGAACTAACTCTTACGTCCCGATGGATGTAGGGGAGTGAAGATATTCGTCCCCAAACTATATCTCCAAAAGTACAGGGCGCCTTCAGTATTTACGTAAAGGGCTGCTGGAGAAGCATTACCACTTGGTTACGCTTCTCCAGTTATGCCCTTGGCCGTCAAACCCAAGACACAGGCAGGGGAAACGACGGCTTACGCAAGAAAGGTATCACAAATCGTGGGTTTGTATTAACAAATATCAAACACACGTATATATAAATAAAAATACAGAAAGATCCCACCGGGATAATAAGAGCTTAACGACAGTCAGGCAGAGAGAACGAAAACACGTCAGCAACGCATGACGGCCGAAAGCAAACTGGAATGTTTACATCTGGGCAGGCGGGTATCCCCGCCTACCTGGAGGTAGTTACTGCCTAACCACCTTGCTCAAGAGTTTAACGGCCGTTTCCAGCCTACACCTGAAAGTAATCCCCCAATGTAAAGGACCGAGGGTTTGTATATTGTGTCGGAACAAACAGGGTTTTCGCCTGTCTGGAAGCTCCTCCTACCGGAGAAGACTGTACTAAGGAAGGAAAAGGCGGGAGGCATAGGAATAGCAGACGCATAAAAAAGTTACCTGAGAGGAGGAAAATCAAAATCGACGGAAGAGGGAAAACGGAAGATGCGGAAGCCGCAGGAAAGACCAGAGCAGAAGAAGAAAGGGCCGAAGAGGAGACTGAAAAGGGAGTAACAGAGAATATGGGAGCAGGAGATGAAGCGACAAATAACGAAGAAGAAAACTTAGAACAAAAAAGGAACGAAAGTACACCGAATCTGGCCCCCCTCAATAATCCTGAAAACATATCGGACATGAATTCTGGACACTACTGTGTCACATACTCTTTAATGTTAGAGAAAACATAGCGAAAAAAATATAACCTCTCGCCATAGGTCTATACCTGTCGAAAAACCCCGCCATCCGTCTTATAACCCACCACAGCCAATTGCAGGTCCCGCAAATTACTTTAGAAGCCAAAAGGATGCACCATAATCCGCCTTACTAGAAGGAGGAGTAGAAAATACAGGGAAGGGGGAACCTACAGTAGGAGATTTAGAAAACAGTAGGAAGTGAGTTAGAAGCGAAAGCAGAAGGATTCTGCCCCACCGTAACTGAAACATTGACTTGAGACTGAGCCAGATCAAAAGAAGAGATGGAGAAACTCTTGTCAGAGCACAAAAAACCACTTGAACCCGAAACCAGAACCCGTTCAGGACTGTTAAAACCTTCTCTCACTACCAAACACAAACCTATCCTCTTTTATCACACCTAGATCTTGATCCTAACATTACCAACATTAAATTTATCAATATTACAAGGGGGTTGGAAGGGGGGGGAATCCTTCACTGCCTGCTCCGTGCCGAGGGGGCCGGCAGACCCTACCCACTCAGAGGCTTGCGGTTCTGCCATTACCCTCAGCACCCGTTAGGGCTGGTTCTGGAACAGGCAGGGGAGCTGAAAAGGAAGAAGAATTAGACATCCTAATACTACTATTATCCCTATCTGAGAAATGTTGAAGAAGACTAGCTATTGAATTTTCCTTACTAATTGCAATCCTATCCTCTATCTGTCTGACTACCACTGAACTTGCTAAATCCATCAACTGATCTGTAGCAGAAGTCTGAGGCACTTGAGGCAACGAGAATCTGACCGACGTCTATTTTAGTTACTAGCCAAAGATTTGCGATGACGAATGTAATCATCCATCTCTTGTGCCTTCCAATGGGAACATTCATCGCAATGAGCCTGGACATCACATTTAACCTTCCTACATACCTGACGGAATGTCTATAGTGTCTCAAGGTACTCATCCGTCTTTGCAGGAAGAAGAAGTGATGAGCGCCAGAGTCCACCGTCGTAGGCAGTCAAGGCCGACGTCGAAGCCGATGGCACGGTAGTAGAAGGTGAAAAGTCCATGACGCACAATTGAGACCGGGAACCAGCGAGTCCAAATCCAAAAGACGTTCCACGTCGAAGATATCCAGAAAATCCAGGAGAAAAACCGTTATATCCAATCCAGGTCTTCACCACAAGTCCAAAATACAAAGAGAAGTTGGGCAATAGGATTAAAACCTCGCACTGCAGAAGGAAACAACCTTCCAGCAGCGCGAACAAAAAGCAATTGACGAAAATGGGGCGTGTCGGCGCACACCTGTGTCAGCGATGCCAACCGTTTGTTATGGTAGCTCAAGTGACAAGATTTTACCTGCAGCGTTGGTAACGCTGGCTGTTAAAATTCCCACTATAGTGGGATGGGTAGTTGAGAGTTGTTCGGGCTAGTGGGATTAAGGGCTAATTCAGGTGTTCAGGGAGTGTATTGCAATATTTCAGTTTAAGGGGTACAAGGCATCTGGCAGTTATAAGCCAGTTATAAGCATATTTAGGGGGATTTTGCATTTCTGCAGTAGGTTCTGGAACCTATCCCCACATAAAAATTGGGGAGCACTGTACAGAATTTAGACCAAAAGCCAAGCACTGGGACCTATGAGGTTCTTCAGCACTGAAAGGGAAACTGACAGTAAGAAGGCTTGAAAGGTGTAACAGGAGGAAAACCTCACAGTTGCACTATGAAACAATTATTAAGAGAGGGTGGAAAGTCTGATGGAAGAGAGAATGTGAACGGAGGTGCAGAAAAAGGAATGAAAGAGGTTCCAGCTGGAGGCCGAATGGACACTGGAAAGAACCTAAGTAATGCCTACAGGATAGATGCATTGGGAAATCCTACAGGATAATATTGGGAAATCACCACTTTGAGTTTTTTAAGCAAGAACTCCCATGGACATAAAACTCTCTCTGAATATTTAAAAGAGCACTGGGGTTTAGTATAAGGCAAAGGTTTGTAATTTATATGAACACACTTGGTAGGTATTTCTATCATCAATGAAAAAGAATTTTGCAAAAAGAGGAAAGTGTGAAAATATGCAAATCATTCTACATCACGAACAGTTCATTATATAATTCTAAACCTGAAGGAAAAATAACCAACACTTTGAGAATGTAAGAAGAAGACTACCATTCAGTCCATGGAAAGCTGTTCACCAGAAAAAGAGAGAGATAATACTGTACTGTACACCATTCAAACAGTCAAAGCAGGAACATATTAAAATCAAAACCTTTTTCCTTACCAAATAATTCACCCCCACTGGCATACTCTGTAACAAGGTGAATATGTTTCTCGGTTTCCATCACTTGGTATAGGCGAATAACATGAGGGTGTCTTAACTTTTTTAAAATCTCTATTTCACGTAGGATTTTTCTTAAGTTCTCTGAGTCAACTTTGTTCTTGTCAATGATTTTTATGGCAACCTGAAAAAGATATCAAATTAAAAATCACTGTACCATCTCATAAAGTATATTAAGTACAGTTTTAACACCTATTTTGTGTAACCTAAAAAAACAAAATGGAAACTGTTATAACAGTGAGTATATTAAATAATCATTTACTGGTATAATCAGAGTAATTGCCTAACTTGGAGAACCATCACTGGAGAAAAACAAAAGGACGCAATTACAGGTTTACCTGATTAACATATAGTAAAAAGTGAGCAAGCGTAATATGTACCTGATAAGAGACTGGTAAAACCTGTTGGTGTTCATGCTCATGTCTACATCACTGAGATGAGGCCCTAGCTCATAGAACCATAAGACTACTCTTTGCTTATGGGAGACTACAGTGTATTATAGCATAAACTTTTTGTTAGCAAACTTTGTGTGCAGACTGGTGTTATGTGATAATTTTAATCAAGTTTTACTGGTAATGGACAAAACTGCATCAATTGTGCAATGTTTCAGTGAATGATTGATGAAAATTTCATGCACTTTAGAGCAGAATGCTGAACTAGAGGCCTGTAAAAACTGATAACAGCCATCTAAAGAAATTAACCCTTAAACGCCGACTGGACGTATCGTAAGTCGACTAAAATTGTCTGTCGGTGACGAAAGTGGACGACAAACGTTGACTACAAAAAAATTTCAACCTTTGGTCAATTTTGATTCTAAACCAAAATGATCGAAAAACACAATTGTAAGCTAAAACTCTTACATTCTAGTAATATTCAATCATTTACCTTCATTTTGCAACAAATTGGAAGTCTCTAGCACAATATTTCGATTTATGGTGAATTTTTGAAAAAACTTTTTCCTTACGTCCACGCAGTAACTCGGCCAAAAATTTCAGAAATTCTTTCATCATTTAGTCGTAATGTATGCACCGTTTTATATTAGCCGTTACATAAAGTTTTATATATGAAAATGTGTGCAATTTCATGTAAAAATAAAAAAAAAACAACCCATGGTTGTTGCTTTTATCAGTTTTGAAATATTTTCATATAAATCACGTGAAGTGCCAAAATTTCAACCTTTGGTCAACTCTGACTCGACCGAAATGGTCGAAAAACACAATTATAAGCTAAAACTCTTACATTCTAGTAATATTCAATCATGTACCGTCATTTTGCAACAAATTGGAAGCCTCTAGCACAATATTTCGATTTATGGTGAATTTTTGAAAAAACTTTTCCCTTACGTCTGCGCGCGGTAACTCGGCCAAACACCTAAAAAATTCTTTCGTCACTTTGTCGTAATGTTTGCACCGTTTTATATTAGTCGTTACATAAAGTTTTATGTATGAAAATGTGCGCAATTTCATATAGAATACAACAGAAAATAACTCATGGTTGTAGCTTTTATCAGTTTTGAAATATTTTCATATAAATCACGATAAATGCCAAAATTTCAACCTTCGGTCAACTTTGACTCAACCGAAATGGTTGAAAAATGCAATTGTAAGCTAAAACTCTTACATTCTAGTAATATTCAAACATGTACCTTCATTTTGCAACAAACTGAAAGTCTCTAGCACAATATTTTGATTTATGGTGAATTAAAAAAAAAAAAATTTTTTCCTTACATCTGGGCGCGGTAACTCGGCCGAACATCTCAGAAATTCTTTTGTCACTTTGTCGTAATGTTTGCACCGTTTTATATTAGCCGTTACATAAAGTTTTATATATGAAAATTTGCGCAATTTCATGTTGAATACAACAAAAAATAACTCATGGTTGTAGCTTTTATCATTTTTGAAATATTTTCATACAAAATCACGATAAGCACCAAAATTTCAACCTTCGGTCATTTTTAACTCGACCGAAATGGTCGAAAAACCCAATTGTAAGCTAAAACTCTTACATTTTAGTAATATTCAATCATTTACCTTCATTTTGCAACAAATTGGAAGTCTCTAGCACAATATTTCAATTTATGGTGAATTTTTGAAAAAAACTTTTTCCTTACGTCCGTGCTGTACCTCTGCCAAAAATTTCAGAAATTCTTTCATCATTTTGTCGTAATGTTTTGGTTTTATATTACATGTTACAAAAGGTTTTATGTAAATGTGCACAATTTTGTATAAAATACAACAAAAACAACCCATGGTTGCAGCTTTTATAGTTTAAATATTTTCATATAAATAAAATTTTTTGGTCAACTTTGACTCAAATTTCAAATGGTCGAAAAATGCAATTGTAAGCTAATTTCTTACATTCTAGTAATATTCAATCATATACCATTTTGCAACAAAAGTCTCTAGCACAAATTTCGATTTATGGTTGTATTTTTTAAAAGTTTTGAAATATTTTCATATAAATCACGATAAATAGAAAAATTCTTTTACAAGTCACTTTGTCGTAATGTTCAACTTTTTTAGTCGTTACATAAAGTTTTATGTATGAAAATGTGTGCAATTTCAAAATACAACAGAAAATAACTCAAAGTTGAAAGCTTTTATCATTTTTTTAAATATTTTCATATAAATCGATAAATAGAAAAATTCACTTTAACAACCTAGTAATATTCAATAGTAATATTCAATCAATTACCGTCATTTTGCAACAAACGGGAAGTCTCTAGCACAACATTTCGATTTATGGTGTACAATACAAAGAAAAAAAAAATAACTCGTTAGCTTTAATCGTTTTGCTCACAGCGCGATTTGTATACAATTATGAAATTTTTTTTTTGCGGTCATATATTTCAATATTTATATATGATAATGATATTTTTTCATTTCTGATGGTTGCATACTAAACTTCAGGCAATGACAAAAAGGAGCCAAAAATGAAATCTTAAAAAAAAAAATAAGCGTGCTGTGATTTTTGAAAAAATGATATTTTAATGATAAAATAAAGTTTGTTCATACTTACCTGGCAGATATATATATAGCAGTATTCTCCGAACCCGACAGAATTTCAAAAACTCGCGGCACACGCAGTGTGGCCAGGTGGTTAGTACCCATTCCCGCCGCTGGGAGGCGGGTATCGGGAACCATTCCCATTTTCTATTCAGATTTTCTAGTGCCACTGTCTCCTGAGGGGAGGTGGGTGGGCACTATGATTATATATATCTGCCAGGTAAGTATGAACAAACTTTATTTTATCATTAAAATATCATTTTGTTCATGAGACTTACCTGTCAGATATATATATATATAGCTGAATCCCACCATTGGAGGTGGGAAGAGACAGAATAGGATTTAGGAAACAAATAAATGTAGGCGATTGACATCTTGGTTCCTTACCTGTTAGCATAGCTGACTTCGAGGTTACTGTCACCCAAGCCTGCTTCTGCTTTACTAGAGTCTCCAGCAAGGTAGTGACCTATATAGCTGGTGAGTTCTAGATGATCTGTCCTAGGGGGCGTGACCACAATGGGACTAGATCATACGACCATACTGAGAGGGCAAAAGGAGCAACGACCAACCACCTGACCGAGCCTATCTAAGTCATTGAACCTAACATAGGCTAACGACTGGGACGTCCACCTTCAGTGGCCACCCAACAACCAAAAACACAAAAGCAAGATTAAAAATACTTCCTAACCTCTAAAGGATAGGATGAGTATTGCTCTCTTCCCCCAACATTGTGTCTGCGGAAACGTATGGTCCTAGCGAAGAGCAGTCTTCAAAAGTCGTCTTCACATCCCGCAAGTAATGTGAAGCGAACACTGAATTACTTCGCCAGAAGGTGGTACCCAGAAGATCGTTAAGGGACATGTTCTTCTGGAAAGCCACCGAAGTCGCAATGGCTCACACTTCATGAGCCTTGACTTTCAGAAGTCTCATGTCGCTGTCTTGGCAGGTAGAATGAGACTCTCGGATTGTGCTTCTTAAAAAGAATGCTAAAGCATTCTTGGACATTGGTAAGTCAGGTCTTCTAACCGAACACCACAGATTGTCCGACGGGCCTCGACTTTCTTTCGTCCTGGCTAAGTAGAATTTGAGAGCCCTGACAGGGCACAGGACTCTCTCTGACTCTTGCCCAAGAATCCCTGTCAAACCCTTGATCTCAAAAGTCTTGGGCCAAGGGTTTGAAGGATTTTCATTCTTGGCGAGGAACATAGGACTTAGGGAGCATACGGCATTGAGCCCTCTAAAGCCAATGTGTTTGATGGCTTGAGCTTCACTAACTCTCTTCGCCGTCGCCAGAGCAGTTAGGAAAATAGCCTTCCTTGTCACGTTCTTGAGGGATGCCGAAGACAGAGGCTCAAAAGTATTTGACATTAGAAACTTCAGGACTACATCCAGGTTCCAGGGAGGCGTCCTGGGTTGAGGAACCTTGACAGTCTCAAAGGATCTCAAGAGATCGTGAAGATCCTTGTTGTCGGCTAAATCTAGGCCTCTATGTCTGAAGACTGCCGACAGCATACTTCTATAGCCTTTAACTGTCGAGACTGCTAGCTTTTCCTTCTCTCGGAGATGAAGCAGGAAGTCTGCTATTTGCGGCACAGAGGTCGTGGTCGAGGAAATCCCGTTGCTCCTGCACCATTTCCTGAAATTGGCCCACTTAGATTGATAGACCACATTTGATGAGGGTCTCCTGGCACTGGCGATAGCCTTTGCCACTGCTCTCGAAAACCCCTCGCTCTTGCCAACTTTGTGATAGTCTGAATGCAGTTAGATTCAGAGCGGGAGGTTTCTGTGGTATCTTTTTGAAATGGGGCTGCCTGAGTAGATCTACCCTCAGGGAAGCATCTTGGGAAGTCCACCAGGAAGGCCATGACCTCTGTGAACCAATCTGCTGCTGGCCAAAGGGGCTATTAAAGTCATCCTCGTTCCTTCTGGACGCTGAGAACTTCCTGATTACCTCTCCCAGAATCTTGAAGGGGGGGAAAGGCGTAGAGATCCAGACCTTTCCAGTCCCAGAGGAGGGCATCTACTGCTACTGCTCCTGGATCTAGAACAGGAGAGCAGTATAGAGGGAGCCTCTTTGTTCTGGACGTCGCAAAGAGGTCCACTAAGGGACGTCCCCATAACCTCCACAGCTCCTGACACACCTCCTTGTGAAGGGTCCACTCGGTTGGTAGAAGTTGACGCTGCCGACTGAGAAGGTCCGCGCGGATATTCTCCACGCCTGCAACGAACCTCGTAAGAATCGTGATCCCCCGTGCATGGGTCCAAAGCAGGATTTCCTTCGCCAGGGTGTACAGGGAACGGGAGCGAGTTCCTCCCTGTTTCTTGAGGTAAGCCAGGGCTGTGGTGTTGTCCGAATTTACTTGAACCACTCGGCCTGACACTCGGCTCGAAGAATTGAAGGGCCAGCAGGATCGCACCCTAATTCCTTGAGATTGATGTGCCAGGACACCTGTTCCCCTCTCCAGGTGCCTGACACTTCTTCCCCTCCTAGTGTTGCTCCCCATCCCTGCCTGGACGCGTCGGAAAACAACACTAGGTCGGGGCTCTGAAGGCGTAGAGAAACCCCTTCCACCAACCTCGAGGGGTCGAGCCACCACCTCAGGTGATTCTTGACAAGCAGGAGAGATCTTCAGGTCTCCTCCAGATCCTCCTTGTCCATCCAGTTTTCCGCCAGGAAAAACTGGAGCGGCCTGAGATGAAGTCTTCCCAGGGAAACAAACTTCTCCAGCGAGGAAATGGTCCCCAGCAAACTCATCCATTCCCTCACCAAGCATGTTTCCTTCCCTAGAAAGGACGAGACTTTTTCTAAGCAATGCTGCTGACGTTCCTGGTATGGAAAAGCTTGAAAAGCCACTGAATCCATCTGAATCCCCAGATAGACGATGGACTGCGTCGGGATCAGATGGGACTTTTCTTCATTCACTAGAAGTCCCAGGGACTTCGTCAATTCCAAAGTCAAATTCAGGTCCTCCAGACACTTTGACTGAGAAGAGGCTCGGATGAGCCAATCGTCCAGGTAAAGCGATACGCGAATACCCGCCAAGTGAAGCCATCTCGCCACATTTCTCATGATAACCGTGAAGATCATGGGAGCTGTGCTTAGTCCGAAGCAAAGAGCTCTGAATTGAAAGACTCGTCTCCCCAGTACAAACCTCAGGTACTTCCTTGACTGTGGATGTATGGGAACGTGAAAGTAAGCGTCCTGTAAGTCCAGAGATACCATCCAATCTCCTGGTCTTAACGCTCCGAGAACAGACTGGGGCGTTTCCATCTTGAACTTTTCCTTCACTATAAAGCGGTTCAGTCTGCTTACATCTAGGACTGGTCTCCATCCTCCCGACTGTTTGGAACTAAGAACAGTCGGTTGTAGAACCCGGGAGTCCAGCTCCAGGACTTGCTCCACGGCTCTTTTTCGAGCATTTGCTCCAAAAGGTCGAACAGGATCTGTTGCTTCTCTTGATGGTAGGAGGCGACAGATCCCTGGGCGACGTGCACAGGGTGGAAAGTGAGAAAGGGGATCTTGTATCCTTTCTCGAGAACTTCTAGGACCAGGTGTCCGCCCCCCTTTGCTCTCCAGGCTCCCGCAAAATGAAAGAAGCCTGGCTCCCACAGGTGTCTGGAGGCTCTGAAAGTCACTTTTTGCCCCTAGGTTTTGATGGGGCTGCGCCTCTGGAAAAAACCTCTTCCTCGTGGAGACGATCTAGAGGAAGAAGCTCCTCCACGAAAGGGCTTCTTCTTCTTGGAGGTCGGACCCGGCAGACGACGAAGAAGGGACTGGAGGCGTCTAGAAGAGTGGGCCAAGAGGTCTTGCGTGGCCTTCTCCTTAAGACTAGCGGAAAGGTCCTTGATTAAAGACTGGGGAAGAGATGGTTGGACAAAGGGGCGAACAATAATTCTGCCCTCTCTGACGGAGAAACTGGCTTAGACAGTAAAATTACAGTACAAGGCCCTCTTCTTCAAGAGGCCCGCACAAAAGTGGGAAGCCAGTTCCTCTGAGCCATCCCTGACGGCCTTGTCCATGCAGTTCAAAACGGTGGACAGCTCCCCCAGGCTGATCGAGTCGGGGCTTCTAAGCTTGAGGTCCAAAGCTCCCAAACACCAGTCCAAGAAATTAAAAACCTCCATGGTGCGGAAGAGTCCCTTCAGATGATGGTCTGTCTCCGACATCGTCCAAGACACCTTAGCTGCAGACAGGAGGACCTTCTGGGAGCGTCGACTAGGCTGGCGAAATCTCCCTGAGACGAAGAAGGAACTCTTGAGCCGACGTCCTCTCCTGTCTCATACCACATACCTGCCTTGCCGCTAAGCTTGGACGGAGGCAGGGCAAAAGAAGTCTTGACTTGAGTCTTCCTTTCCTCCATCCAGGTGTTAACATTCTTGAAGGCCTTCTTCGTAGCAAGAGATGAAGTCATTTTAACAAACCCCGGCGCTCTCCTCGTCTTGGACGAAGCTAACTGCGAAGGAGGAGAGAGAGGAGGCAAGGGTTTGAACTTGTCCCTGAACAAGTCCTTAAGAAGACCGGTCAACACCTGGTAGTCGGAAGACGAGGAAGCAGAAGGTTGCTCAATGTCCGCAGGCTCCGACTCGCCAGACTTCTCCCTCTTCAATGGGAGAAACCAGAGAGTCACCCAAAACCTTAGGAGAACGAAGGCCTTGGTGTCCAATACGGAGGAGGGATCTTCTCTTCCCCGAGGCTCTGATTGCTCTGGAGCGTCCCTGACGAGCAACCAAAGAGGCGTCCTGGCGAAGCGTCCATCCGGCGCCCAGGCGTCCTGCACGTCCGGAGAGGAGCGTCGTCCCGACGAGCAGCCCTACAAGAGGCGGCCTGGATAGCTGCTTGCGGGAAGCATCACGCGTTCCAGACGAGCGTTACGATGGTGAACCAGAGAGCCATGAGGCGACAGGGCGAGGAAGCAGGTGACGGAGACGAAGAAAAGGCGCAGGAGAGGGGACTTTCTGGACCTCTTGATAGGCAGCCGAATCCTTGCATCGACGACGTGGTTCTGCTTCCTCTCTGCAAGAAGAGAAGCCAACTGGCGCTGCATATCCAGCAAAATCTTCTTGAGAGGAGAGGTCTCCTTGTCTGGGGAAGAGCTGATCCTGTGAGAAGACGATGGGCGAGGGGACGCCTTCTTCCTCCTCACGGGGAGCTAAAACAGCTCTCTCCCTGGAGCGACTGGGCGCTCACAAACGTCCTCCTCTGACGACGCCCTGGTTCTCTTCTGTGGCGGAAAGCGCCAAAAAACACCAAGACGGTGAAACAATGCCTGAGAAAAGCTGACGTGAAGCGTCCTCTTCTCTGAAGCTCCTCTTCAGAGGGCGAGAGTCCTTCCGAGAGCTCCATCCCTCTTACGAGGGAGGATGCCTCGGAGGACGAGAAGCAGTCCTGAGGATACGTGCGGAGCACGATCCTTGGCAGCCTGGGGAAGCGACAACAGGTCCTGCGAAGGGACGCCAGATCGGTGGGAAGCCCCCGTAACCCTCTTACGGCTTTCGGCATGCCTTCTCCCTGAGTCCTGGGAGTCTGACAGAGGTCCAGGCCTAGAAGCATTATGGGGTCGATCTGACGCCCCCTCCACAACACTAGGGGGAACACTACACTTCACTGCACTTTGAAGCGATGTCACTTTAGATTCCAGAGCACGGATGGTGTTCATAATCTCCGTCAGGGCCAAACCTTCCGCAGACACAACCTCAGGGCCCGAAGGCAAAACCACAGGGATAGGTGAAACTATGTCTACATTTGGGTTACCAGGAGAGGAATTAGTACCCTGACTCTTACAAACACTCCTGGAGGAAGACTTCCTGAGCCTGTCACGCTCCAACTTATGAACATAGGAATCATACATCTTCCAGCTCGCATCAGACAAAGACTCGCACTCCTTGCAGCGATCATTGATCAAGCATACATGCCCCCTACACCTCATGCAAACAGAGTGAGGGTCTACCAAAGCTTTCGGTAGCCTCACCTTACACTCACTCACACAACATACCCTAAAGCTAGCAGAACTAGTTCCAGACATATTCAAAGAGCAATCAATAGCAAAATCAAAAACAGTCCACAAAAAGCGTATGCCAATCCACAATCCAAAGTCCAAAAACCAAAAGTCAAAGAGAATACTTAAGTGGAAACAATGAGTTAACGAAATCCAGAGACGGAGGTACTGAAAACAGATGTTGACAGTACCGGCGACAGAGAAAATCTGAATAGAAAATGGGAATGGTTCCCGATACCCGCCTCCCAGCGGCGGGAATGGGTACTAACCACCTGGCCACACTGCGTGTGCCGCGAGTTTTTGAAATTCTGTCGGATTCGGAGAATACAGCTATATATATATCTGACAGGTAAGTCTCATGAACAAAACTTTTTCCGTTTATAGCTAACTAAAAGTATTTACGGCATACAACAGACACTTTTGTAAATAGAGCTCAGCGACTTTTAAGCTTTGGAGGTCAATGCAACACAGTTCCAAATTCTTGTGACCTAAATGCACTGGACATCCAAAATATAAGCAGACTGGTGTGTATTTAGGAAGAATATGAAGAAATTGAATTCTACTTGTGTTCTATTAGACTTTATTGGAAATACTTATTGCTAGCATGTGTAAGATGATCATAATAAATTTAATGATAGGGAACTGATTAACTGTGTTCTTAGGTAGGCCAGATACTGCTTTGGTTGGTTTAAGAAAGTACTATCCACAGGATTCTTGGAAATAAACAATTTAGTAAAATTTTTAGAGTAATATATATTTTTCCTAACATACAAACCTGAAGTTCTTTACACAGGGATTTAGCTTGTGAGCACAAGCTGGAATGGTTGTGCAACTTTCAGACAAGGTTGTTGTCTGCACTCCACTTTGCCTTTCAGCCAAGGTACCAGAATGAAGGGTGGTTTAAATGGAACATAAATGTAAATAATTTGAGGTTTGGATGTTAGTAAAAATACCAATGACTTAAAAAAAATGACATTTTCATAATAAAATTAAGTTTCATATACACCTACCAGGTAATTACATAGTTAACATTTCTACTTGCGCAACAGTCTTTTAAAAAATTCATGTTAGCGCTTCTATTATTTTTTGTGTAGGTGACAGGCTCCGCCCACTATCAGAGCACCCAAGAAAAACAACCAGCAGATTAGCTCAATTTTGTTTGTGCCCTTATATCCATAAGAGGGGGAGGAGGGTGGGCTCTGATTCTGTAATTGGCAAGTATATATGAACCTTAATTTTATTATGAAAACGTCATTTCCATTTAAGTAACTTGCCAAGTAATTACGTAGCTGAATCCCACACTGAATGGAGGGGGGTATATGGACATATTCTACCCCAAAACATTAAAAGCATGGTAATGACTTTGATATAGGAAATTCTGCCAGCTTTGATACAATGCTTGTTATTTCCTTACCTGGTAAGAGAGCTACTGCAGGTGAACACTGCCTCTAGTTGGTGCTCATCTTAACCTGTAGTGGCGTGGCGGTTGAGCCGTGGGTTGCCTCTACTTATGTGGGAGCTTTGCAGCAGAGGATAGGCATAATGGCTAGCAAAGCATATGAAAGTGCCCTTGCCCTCGGTGTAGTAACAAATTTAAAAACAACCAGACAACTCTGTCACCTATTCTGAAAACACCACAACCCATCCTATAAGACTGGAGGGTACTCCAGGTGCACTGTACCCCCTGGGCTCCCCAAATGTTCAAAAACTCTACCTCCCCAATACCATGCCAGCAACCAATAATGGTCCCAAGGTACTGCAATCATCAAACACTGTTTCCACCTCCTTCAAATAGTGAGATGCAAAAACAGACTTACACTTCCCGTAGGTCGACTGAAGAATGGATCACAAGGACATATTGTGCCTGAACACTAGAGGTAGCTACTGCTCTGACTTCATGAGCTTTCACTTTAAAAGTAGGCAACATGTCTTCATGGACTTATGAATGTCATGCCTCTGAAATCAAGTCCCTCAGAAAGAACAACAAGGTAAAATACAGAGGATGATAAGGGTTCTTAACTAAACACCAGAGGTTACTGGATGGGCCTCTGATATTTCTGTCCTACTCAGACAGTACCTGAGAGCTCTTACCGGACAAAGTACTCTCTCTTCTTCTTCGGAGCCAAGGCTGTCCATTAAATTCTTAATGGTAAATAAACGAGGCAAGGGCTTGGATGGGTCCTCATTCCTGGCCAAAAAACCTAGGGTAAAGGAGGAAACTGCATCCCCTTGGGATAAACCTACCTTTTTATCGATGGCTTGAATTTCACTAATGTGTTTAGCAGTAGCTAATGCAAAGAGGAAGAGTGTCTTACAAGTGAGGTTCCTAAGAGGGGCGGAATGAAGGGGTTCAAAAGAAGGACCTGTCAGCCACTTCAAGACTACATCCAGGTTCCAAGAGACCAGATTGTCCTTACTCTGCTTTGATGTATCAAAGGACTTGATCAGGTCATTAATGTCCAGGTTTTATGAGAGATCCAGGACTCTGTATTTAAAAACTCAGCTAAGCATAGCTCAGTACCCATTAATGGTGGAGGAAGACAAATTCCTAGAATTCCTCGGATACAGGAGGAAATCAGCAATCTGCATTATAGATGTCTCAGAAGAAGAGACGTTGTGCCTGAGGCACCATCGGTGAAAGACTGCCCACTTGGCCTGGTAGACAAGGCTAGAAGACTTTTGCCAGCATCATACAATAGCCTCTGCAGCTCCCCTTGAAAAGCCTTTCGTTCTGACAAGCTTGCGGACAGTCTGAAGCCTGTCAGAGCAAGAGCGAACAACCTTTGGTGGTGTCTTCTGAAGTGAGGTTGTTTAAATAAAGGTGGATTTTGGAGAGGGAGTCTTGGAAAATCCACCAATAACTGAAGAAGGTCCGGGAACCATTCCTTCAGGGGCCAAACAGGGCTATGAGGTTCATAGTTGTGTGGTGGTGAGCTTGAAATTTGTTTATCACCTCCCTGATCATGCTGGAGGAAAAGCATAAAGATCCAGATTGGACCAGCCTTGCAGCATGGCATCTGTTGCCCATACAAGAGGATCTGGGGCCAGAGAGCAAAAGGGAGGAAGACGATGGTTCTTGGTGGAAAAACAGGTCTAATGCTGGTTTGCCCCACATATCCAAAGATCTACACAGACCAGAGGATCCAAAGTCCATTCAGTGGGAAGGACCTGCTTCCGACAACTCAGTTTGTCCGCCAAAACATTCAATTTCTCCTGGATAAACCGGGTGACCACGTCACTTGATTTTGATCCGCCCACAGGAATAGGTATCTTGCTGTCTGGCAGAGAGAAAAGGAATGAGTGCCGCCTTGTTTCCAGATGTATGCTAAGGCTGTGGTACTGTCTGCATGGAGTACCTCTGTCTTGTTGCAGACCAAGGTCAAGAAAAAACTGAAGGCCTAGATGAACCGCTTTCAGTTCTCTGACATTTATATGTAGACTTTGTTGCTCTGGGGTCCACGTGCTGGATAACTCCTCATTCCCCAGAAGAGATCCCCAGCCTTAGACCGAAGCATCTGAGTAAAAATCTAGGTCGGGGTTCAGAGGTTGAAGGGACTTCTCTTCTGATAATCTTTCCTTGACAGCCACCATTGCAGGTATGCTTTGATCTCTGCAGTGATCGTAAACACATAAGTGTCTGGCTGTGTTTTCCTGTCCCAGTTGGCCTTTAGAAAGATTTGGAGAACTTTATGTAGTCTGCCCAGTTTGACAAAAATCTCTGTGGATGCCACATCCCAGCAGGCTCATCCACTGTTGAGCAGAGCAAGATGGAAGGGATGTACTGTAAACCTGTGTATCGTTTGAAGGCAGCTGGAAATTCTCTTGGGAGACGGAAAAGCTTGAAAAGTCGGAGTTGAGAGTCATCCCCAAATAGAGGACCTCTTGGGACGGGGTCAACTGAGACTTCTGTAGATTGAAAAGAAGGCCCAATTCCTTGGTAAGAAGCAAAACCTTGTGCAAGTCCTTCATGCAATTCTCCTTTGACAGGGATCAAAGCACCCAGTCGTCCAGATACAGTTATGTTGATCCCTATCAAGTGGAGCCATTTTGAGAGAGGAGCGAGGACTCAAGAGAACACTTGAGGGGCTGTTGAAAGGCTGAAGCAAAGGGACCGAAACTAATATACTTTGTCCTGAAAAACAAACCTTAGATACTTCAAGGAGTCTGGATGGATTGGAATGTGGAAGTATGCATCCCGCATGTATAACCTTATCATCCAGTTGCCATGGTGAATGGATGAAAGGACTGAATGGTTCATCTCCATCTTGAACTTCGTCTTTCAGACAAAATGATAGAGGGCGCTTACATCTAAGACTGGTCTCCAGGCCCCCAATGTTTTCAGAACCACAGAGAGATGGTTGTAAAAGCCCTCTGTCTTGGTGTTCTAGACTTCCTCTATGGCCTTCTTTTGGAGGAGGGAGGAAGCTTCCTCCAAAAGGGCCGAATGTCTCTTTGAAACTCTCGAGTAAGCTGACAATGTGATGGGAGAAGTGACTAACGGTGGGATCTCCTGGAACGGAATGGTGAAGCCCTCCTTCAGAACCTTGATGATCCATGGCTCTGCTCCTCTGATCAGCCACTTTTCCCAAAACTCCAGGAGTCTGGCTCCTACTGGTGCATGAAGGACATCGCTTTCACTTTTTAGGCACTGTCTTGGCTGCACCATTTTTAATGGACCTTGCCATGAAACGTACATTGGAACAGGTCCTAAACTGAGATCTGGGTCTACCTCCATGAAAGGGCTGCCGCTGGAGGGAACAGACCATCTTGAGTGCAAAGGCAGATGAATCCTTGGGGCACTTGGAGGACTGACCCATCAGATCTTGTGTCAACTTCTTCTGAAGATCGGACGCAATTTCCTTAACAGTGTCCTGCGGAAAGAGGTGAAGTTTGTCCAGAGGAGAAAATAAAAGTGCTGATTTCTGCATCTGAGTTACTCCCTTAGTAGTAAAGGAGCATCAGAGCTCCCTATTCTTAAGTACTCCCAATGTGAATAGAGCGGAATGCTCTAGAGAGCCATCTCTAATGCCTTGTCTACACAGGACAAGACTCCTAGCCAGTCTGAGGCTATGTCTCCCGATAAATCTTGGAAGTCCTCAATCTTCTTAGCCAGAGCTTCCGCTGTCCAATCAAGAAAGCTAAAAACTTCAAAAGCCTTGAAAAGATCCTAAACAAGGTGATATAGTTCTGCCGACAAAACCATTATCTCCACCAATGAGAAAGCAGAACGTCAAGAAGAGTCGATGAGACCAGAGGAGTCCCCTTGGGAAAGGGGGAGGCAGAGACTCCAAAGGGAGGAGCTTCCCCGGTGATGTACGATAAACAGCTCCTACAAATTAAGCGAGAGGGAGGAAAGGCGAAAGAAGCTTTCCTTTGCTTTCTTTTTGCTGAAAGCCAATCTTCCATCTCCTTGAGAGACTTCTTGGAGGATGAAGAGAGTATCATCTTGGGGAGTCTTGTCCTGTCGTCTGGATGAGTCATAAAAAAAGTCGAGGCAGGCAAGACCGGGGCAGCTGGGGCAAAAAAGGTGGGGAAGTTTGCCAAAAGATACTGAAGAAGAGCTGCATAGGAAGGAGGAGCAGGTTCTTGATACTCCTCCTCTTCTGAGGAGACCAGGGACAGGATAGCATCTCGAGAAGCCTTGGAAGCAGAGGGAGCTTTCTTCAATAAGCTCATTATTTCAGCTAATTGTCACTTACTAGGAGCCAAAAATGATATTTTAATGATAAAATAAAGTTTGTTCATACTTACCTGGCAGATATATATATAGCTGTAATCTCCGAAGTCCGACAGAATTTCAAAATTCGCGGCACACGCAGTGGCCGATTAGGTGGTTAGTACACATTCCCGCCGCTGGGAGGCGGGCATCAGGAACCATTCCCATTTTCTATTCAGATTTTCTAACGCCACTGTCTCCTGAGGGGAGGAGGGAGGGCAATATGAATATATATATCTGCCAGGTAAGTATGAACAAACTTTATTTTATCATTAAAATATCATTTTGTTCATGAGACTTACCTGTCAGATATATATATAGCTGAATACCACCTTTGGAGGGGGGTAGAGACAGCCAAGAATTAGGGAAAACAAATTTAAAGGTAAAATTATTTTGGTTCCTTACCTGATAGCATAGCTGACTGCGTGGTTACTGTCACCCTAGTCTGCTTCTGCTTTTCTAGAGACCCCAGCGAGGTAGTGACCTATAAAGCTGGCGACTGCTAGATGATCTGTCAACGGGGGCGTGACCACAATGTGACTAGATCATAGACCATACAACAAGGACAAAAGAGCATACCAACCACCTAACCAACACTAAGACATTAGTCTGCAATGGATTGGGAAGACTGTCTCCATCAGTCGACCCAACAACCATAAAACCACAATTAAAAAACCCTTCCTAAGCAGGATTAAAGGATAGGAGCAGAGCTACCCCCTGACCCCAATGTTGTTGAAGCAGCAATGTATGGTCCCAGCGACAAGCAATTTTCGTATGCTACCTTAACATCTCTCAAGTAGTGTGAGGCAAACACCGAATAGCTTCGCCAAAATGTGGCACTGAGAATGTCACTGAGTGCCATATTTTTCTGGAACGCCATGGAGGTAGCGACTGCCCTCACCTCGTGGGCGTTGACTCTCAACAACTTGAAGTTGAGTCGTCACAACAAGAATGTGCCTCCTTGATGACATTCCTAATGAAGAATGCCAGTGCATTCTTCGACAGTGCATTCTTCGACATGGGATTAACTGGCTGTCTCACAGAACACCATAAGTTATCCGAGGGACCACGAATGTCCTGAGTTCTTTTAAGGTAATACTTGAGAGCCCTAACAGGACATAGAACTCTCTCAGGTTCCTGTCCAATAAGGTCCGTCAAACCTTTAATTTCAAAAAATCTAGGCCAAGGATTAGAAGGCCTTTCGTTCTTAGCCAAGAACGTAGGGGTTAAAGAGCAGACGGCATTGTGTCCCTTAAAGCCCACATGACGGTTGATAGCCTGAACTTCGCTCATTCTCTTCGCCGTCGCCAGAGCAGTGAGGAAGACCGTCTTCCTAGTAACACCCCTAAAAGATGCAGATTGGAGAGGCTTAAAAGGACTGGACATTAAAAACTTGAGCACAACGTCCAAATTCCAAGTAGGAGGAATTGGCCGCGGAACCTTAGACGTCTCGAAAGACCTCAAGAGATCATGGAGGTCCTTATTGTCAGACAAATCCAGTCCTCTGTGTCTGAAAACAGAAGAAAGCATGCTCCGATAACCTTTGATTGTCGGAACTGCTAACTTGAGTTTTTCTCTCAAATAAAGGAGGAAATCAGCGATCTGGCTCACAGTGGTCGAGGAAGAGGAAATTCCCTTCTTGCTGCACCAACTTCTGAAGGTTGCCCACTTCGCTTGATAAACTCTGATAGAGGAAGCTCTTCTGGCTCTAGCGATGGCCCGTGCCACTGGCCAGAAGAAACCCCCTCGCTCTGACCAATTTTTCGATAGCCTGAATGCAGTCAGGTTCAGAGCGGGGAGGTTTTGATGATATCTCGCGAAGTGGGGTTGTCTGAGCAGATCTGCTCTCATAGGTAGGGTCCTCGGAACGTCTACCAACCAGAAGAGAATCTCCGAGAACCAGTGGTTCGAAGGCCAAAACGGGGCGATGAGAGTCATCCTTGTTCCTTGTGAGGCCGAGAACTTGCGAATCACTTCTCCCAGAATCTTGAACGGGGGAAAGGCATATACGTCCATCCCCGTCCAATCCCAGAGAAGAGCATCTATCGCCACTGGCCCCGGGTCGAGTACAGGGAGCAGTAGAGGGGAGCCTCGCTGTTCTTGAGGTTGTGAAGAGATCCACAAGAGGGCGACCCCAAAGTTTCCAGAGATCTTGGCAAACCTCCTGATGAAGGGTCCATTCCGTCGGCAGAAGCTGATGGCGCCGACTGAGCAGGTCTGCTCGAACATTTTCGACCATGCAACAAATCTTGTGAGGATTGAAATGTTGCGAGCATGAGCCCAAAAGAGAATCTCTCTTGCAAGGCCGAACAGGAACAAGAGTGTGTTCCGCCTTGTTTCGAGGTAAGCTAACGCCGTAGTGTTGTCCGAGTTCACTTGAACAACACGATCGGAAACTTGGACCTCGAAGAATTGGAGGGCTAAGAAGATCGCCGCCAACTCTTTGATGTTGATGTGCCAGGACACCTGTTCCCCTTTCCAGGTTCCTGACACTTCTTTTCCCCCCAGTGTTGCCCCCCAACCTGCTGATGATGCGTCGGAAAACAACACTAGGTCGGGGCTCAGAAGCTTGAGGGAGATCCCTTTTCCCAACTTCGCAGGATCGAGCCACCACTTCAGGCACTTCTTTATGGAAGGAAGGATCCTCAATTCCTCTTCCAAGTCTTCCTTGTTTTGCCAGTTCTCCAATAGAAAGAACTGAAGAAGCCTGAGATGCAGTCTTCCCAGAGAAACAAACTTCTCCAGCGAGGAAATGGTCCCCAGCAGACTCATCCATTCCCTTACCGAGCATGTTTCCTTCTCCAAGAAGACTGAGACTTTTTCGCAACATTGAAACTGCCGTTCTTGCGATGGAGACGCTAGAAAAGCCTCTGAATTCATCTGAATCCCCAGATAAACAATGGACTGTGAGGGGATCAGCTGCGACTTTTCCGCATTGACTAGAAGTCCCAGGGACTTCACGAGTTCCAGAGTTAACTGAAGGTCCTCCAGACACCTTTGTTTTGACGGACTTGCACGAATCAACCAGTCGTCCAGGTAAAGAGAGATCCTGACGCCCGAGAGGTGCAACCACATCGCTACGTTCTTCATAAGAAGCGTAAACACCCTCGGGGCTGTGCTGAGTCCAAAGCAGAGAGCCCTGAACTGTTAAGTCTTGCCCCCCAAGACAAACCGGAGATACTTCATCGAACGCGGATGAATAGGAACGTGGAAGTAGGCATCTTGGAGATCCAACGATACCAACCAATCCCCGGGACGAAGGGCTCCTAATATTGACTGAGACGTCTCCATCTTGAACTTGTCCTTCAGGACAAAGTCGTTCAGCCTGCTGACGTCCAAGACGGGTCTCCAACCTCCTGAATGCTTCGGGACTAGAAACAGTCTGTTGTAAAATCCCGGGGATTTTGTGTCTAAGACCTGCTCCACTGCTCTCTTCTCGATCATCTGTTCGAGAAGTTCGAACAGAATTTTCTGCTTGGCAGGATGGTAATGTGGAGACAGATCTCTGGGGTTGGAGACAAAGGAGGAAGAGTCAGAAAAGGAATTAGGTAGCCTCTCTCTACTACTTGAAGGGACCAAGCGTCTGCCCCTCTCTCCAGGCTTGGGCAAAATGAAGAAGCCTGGCTCTTACTGGTGTCTGGAGGTGAAAGGAGTCACTTGCCACCTCTCTTGGAGGCGACTTTGCCTCTAGGGAAACCTCTCCCTCGAGGCGTGGGTTGAGAAGCTCCCATGGAAGCTCCTCCACGAAAGGGCTGCTTCTTCTTAGCCTGTTATGGAAAAGAAGAAGACGATGATGGAGTTGAAGGGACGCTTTAGAAGACCTGGAAAGGAGGTCTTGAGTCGCCTTCTCTTGAAGGCTGGCAGCGATATCTTTAACCAAGGTCTGGGGAAAGAGATGGCTTGAGAAAGGAGCGAACTGTAGCTCTCCCTTCTGTGTAGGGGAAACCGACCCGCGAGAAAGAGCAAAACAATGCCCTCTTCTTTAAAAGGGCCGGCGAAAACTGCAAAGCAAGTTCTTCAGAGCCATCCCTGACGGCCCTGTCCATGCACCGCAGTACACTGGACAGCTCCCCAGACTAATGGAACTCGGGCTAGTAGCCTTCGTGTACAAAACTCCCAGACACCAGTCCAAGAAGTTAAAGACTTCCACAGTCCTGAAGAGTCCTTTAAGTTGGTGGTCTATTTCCGTAAGAGTCCAAGAAACCTTAGAAGAGGACAAATGAGATCTTCTGGAGGCGTCAACAAGACTTGCAAAGTCTCCTTGAGAAGTCGAGGAACTGTCAAGCCAATATCTTCACCTGTCTCATACCACATGCCTGCTTTGCCGGACAAACGTGAAGGAGGCAAAGCTAAAGAAGACTTTCCTTGGTTTTCTCGTAGTCATCCAGTCCTGAACCTTCTTGAATGCCCTCTTGGTAGAGAAGGACTTCTTCATCTTAAGAAAACCAGGAGTCCTTCTCGCTTGAGACAAAGCCAACTGTGAAGGGGGAGAGCGAGGAGCTGAAGCTTGAAAAGTATCAGGAAACAGATCCTTAAACAAAACAGTCAGAGTTTGATAATCAGTAGAAGAAGAAGCTTGTTTCTCTTCGTCAAAGGCTCTGACGGAAGGGGTTCTTCTTCCTCCGCTGGAGGGTCAAGAGAGCGAGGAGGAAGGAGACCCGACTTCGCCGACACGTAAGCGGGACCTGTCGATTTAGAAGAAGTCGTGGCTAAATCCTGAAGAACGACAGAAGTCGAAGCGGAAGTTGAGCATCAAGAAGCACTGCAGGCGTGGTGTCAACGAAAGAAGGGCGTGAAGATATAACGCGAGGCGAGCGAGGAGCGTCCTGGCGGGGAGCGCGCGCAGCTCCAAGGCTGGATACAGAAAGAGCTTCACGTTGTGGCGCGCGCGAAGCGTCCTGGTTGGGAGCGCGCTGAGACTCAAGGCGAGGCACGCGAGAAGCGTGAGAAGCGCGCGAAGCGCAAGACACGCGCTCCTGGCGCGTATCGAGAGAAACGTCCAACTCTTCAAATCGGGGAAGACGAGAAGGAAGCTCCTTTATACCTTCTTTAGGCGAAAGACGAGAAGCTTCATGTGATCTAGCAGACGAAGACGACGAAGCAGGAGACGAAGGAGAAGGCCTGGACTTCTTAACAGGCAGATGCAGATCCTTACGACGAGGCCTGTCCTTTCTACGGTCCATGAGAGAGTCCAGCTGCTGTTGCAAGCCCAACAAAATCTGACGTGTTGGAGAAACAGCTCTCTCGGGAGAAGGGCTGAACCTGCGAGAAGGAGAGGGGAGAAGGGATGTCTTCTTCTTTCTCACCGGTGAATAAGCAACAGCCCTTGCCTTAGCGCGACTGTGGGGTCGAGCAGCGTCATCATCCGTTGCACAACGAAACTTCTTCCGCTGAGGAACATCCCTGAAACTTTCAGGGGAAGAGCACAAAACGTCTAGAGGAAGAGGACGTGAAGCGTCCTCTCCTCTCAAGCTTCTCTTAAGAGGGCGAGAGTCCAACCCCGACATGGGGAGGACGTGTCGGAGGACGAGAAGCAATCCTTATGGATGCGTGCCCGTGCACGATCCCTGGCAGCCTGGGTAGGGTCATCAGGACCTGCCGAAGGGACGTCAGATCGGTGGGAAGTCCCCGTAACCTTCATGCGGCTTTCGACATGCCCCCTCCCTGTATCCTGGGAGTTCGGCAGAGGTCCAGGCCTAGAAGCATTATAGGGCCGATCTGACGCCCCCTCCACAACACTAGGGGCATTAACACAAACAACACTTTGCGCTTGCAGGGCATTCACTTTGTTTTCAAGATCGCGAATTGACTCTAAAACGAAAGCCAAGGTATTATTCTCTGCAGCAACAACCTCAGGGCCCGAAGGCAACACCACGGGGTTAGGACTAAAAACTACAGGGTTACTAACATGAGAAATCCCTGACTGTCCGTCTACAGAAGCACTCCTGGAGGAAGACCTCCTCAACCTATCACGCTCCAATTTGCGCATATAGGATTCATACTTCTTCCACTCCCCTTCAGATAATCCCTCACATTCATTACAACGATTATCCATAGAACATTCCATACCCCTGCATTTCATACATAAAGTGTGAGGATCTACAGAAGCCTTCAATAGTCTCACCTTACAATCACCCAAGCTACAGACACGATAGCTAGAGGAAGACATCTTATTTAAAGAAAAGTCAAAAGCAAAATCAAAAACGGTCCAGAAAAGCGTATGCCAAGTCACAGATCCAAGTCGAAACCAAAAACAACCAAAATACTTAAGTGACAACAAATTTTGAAATCCAAATGGCGGGGGAACTGACAACAGGTGTTGACAGTCCGGCGACAGAGAAAATCTGAATAGAAAATGGGAATGGTTCCTGATGCCCGCCTCCCAGCGGCGGGAATGTGTACTAACCACCTAATCGGCCACTGCGTGTGCCGCGAATTTTGAAATTCTGTCGGACTTCGGAGATTACAGCTATATATATATCTGACAGGTAAGTCTCATGAACAAAAGGCGATTTAGACTGTGGTCTCTGAACTGTCTGAAGAGGAGAAACACACCTGGGAGCAGGTGCTTGGTACTCAGAGGTGGGTGCCGGGAACTGAGGAATTGGCACCGGGCACTTGGGAGCTGGTGCCAGGCGCTCAGGAGATGGTGTCAGACGTTTGGTTGATGATGCTGGGCGCTTTGAGAGGACGACAGGCACTTGGGAGCCAGGTGAGAAGGCCTCTGGACTGTCCCATGCAGCTACAGTGCAACTACAAGAAGGCTGTGGACTAGTACTGGCCTTCTTATACTGCTTAACTGGACTAGTACTGGCCTTCTTATACTGCTTAACTGGACTAGTACTGGCCTTCTTATACTGCTTAGGCTAACTGGAAGTGAGTCTGAATGACGACCAACATCCTCTGAGGGGCACTTAAGTGGTCATGAAGCATCCAGATAACACTTCCTGCACCTCCTGTCCATGTCGGAATCGTCAGAACTTGAAGGAAAGTGATGCACTCCCAATGAGACGCCTTTTCAATGGCTGTCTGTCGACGCCTGGGATCGTGCAACAGGCTTGACTAGAGAGCAACTACCTGTGGGCAAACCCCATTGGCCTCCCTTGGACTTCCAGTACGTCTTCTCCCAGGTTCAGGGAAGTATGACAGGGACCTTCATGTAGGAGGACGAATGAGACAGATAGCCACTTCCTCCACTTGCACTACACTGTCACTTTTTCGGTGAACACTTTATCCATAATCACTTTATCCATAATCACTCTCAGTGACTCTCCAAATTCTGTCACTGTACTAACTACAAGGCCTTATCCCAATTTTGTCACTGTGCTAACTACAAGGCCTATCTTCTTATCAAACCGAGAATCAAGGCTGGCAATGGTATTAGGGTTGGAAGCAAGGAGGCCAGGTATGGGAGTAGGTGGTTGAACTGTAGGAGGGCCAGTGTTTGGAGAAAAAGCAGGAATAGGAGCAGAAGGACGAGCAGAACTAGCTACTAAACTAAGTTTAGGAGTAGTTTCTAGGCTAAGTGACAGTCTCTTGGCTCTAGAAGCTGCTTTCCTCTTCCTATCCCTGTCACTGGCTCTAGAAGCTGCTTTCCTCCTTCTATCCTTCTCTAATTTATCTAAGTGCAATTGAAGCACTTTCCACTGCTTCTCATCCCAAGAACAACATTCATCACATTCTTGCCCTCTACATTTACTGCATATTGAATGAGGATCATAAGATTTTGTTAACCTAATTTTACATCCTTCACTGCAATAGCGAAAACTAGAAGTGCTGGAATCAGACATAATTCTATAAAAAACTAGGCCAACTATCCAAAAAAGCTAATTAGCTGACAAAAACTTATTGGCTATTGAAACAAAGCAATTGTACTTCACCAAAATACAACTGAAAACTGTGAACAAAGCTGCTGCAATGGCACTGATGTGTACAAAGAGCAGACAGAAATAAAACTGTTCTAACCAGCTGGTTGTTTTCCCCAGGTGCTCCGATAGAGGGCGGAGCCTGTCACCTACACAAAAAACAATAGAAGCGCTATCACGAATTTTTAAAAAGGCTGCCGCACGTGTAGAAACTTTAGCTACATAATTACTTGTTAAGTTACTTATATGAAAACAGCAAATTTTAAAAAGTAATTTGTATTTTTCCTAACATACAAACCTGAAGTTCTTTACATATGATTTAGCTTGCGGACGTGAGCTGGACAGCTGTTCAACTTTCAGACAAAGTTGTTGTCTATCGACAGGTAGGGGGAAAGCCCTGCCCACTTGTCGGTTTGCACTCCACTTTGCCTTTTGGCCCAGTACCAGAATTAGGGGTGGCTTGGGTGGAATGTATATGTAAAGAAGTTCAGGTTTGTATGTTAGGAAAAATACAAATTATTTTTCAAAATCTGCTATTTGTTTCTACACATATACAAACCTTTTTTCTTTACACAGGAAACGTGACCATTGGTGGAGGGTCTGGGCAAATCTCTGATCTGACTGATTTGGGTCTAACCACCCAGGGAATACTTTCTTGGTCTGGAAGAGCTGAGTTAGGAATCTCACACCTCAAGCTTGTTGGACCTGAGGATGTTGCACCTGCTAGACTTCTGGGCTTGAAGCACAGTAAACCCCCGCATTTGCGTTCTCAAGATTCACGGACTCACACATTCGCGGGTTTCTCTATGGAACATATTCACCCATTATTCGTGGAAAATTCGCCCATTCGTGGTATTTTTCACTGAGAAATATTCACTAATTACTGTATTTTCATATTTTCATGAATAAATGCACTTTTTGTGATAAAGCTATTAAATTACTCAGGTATAAGCATTTTTACTGGGTTTTTCTTGTGCTTAAACTATCAAAATGGGCAGTTCTAAGTGTTTTTAGAGGGGTTTTAAGTATTTGCGGGGGTGCAGTACGCATCTCCTGCGAATACAGGGGGGTTCACTATAATGAGTAATGAGTTTGCGTCATTACTTTTGAAGAAGGCTTGGAGGAACTCATAAGTGTTGGAGACAACAAAACTTGCTAATAAAACTCACAGGTTTGTTTCACTGCCTATCCCTCTTTCCCCTTGTCTAAAGAGAGCGGGGACATGCAACCAATCAATCTGTAAAAAGATAAAGGACAGGATGTCCTCATCATATAGTCACCTGCAAAACTCGTCTGTTCAGCACTTGACAACTTGCTACCTGCTCATCTGTCCTACGAAAGAGACAAGTAAAAGAGAAAAGGGAGGAGACCAGTCACTCACACACATCCTCTCATGCTTACCGAACACAGACAAGACACTGCCGGTCCCCTAGGGGAGTTGGATGAGCTACATAACTTGTTGGGCAGCCACCACAAAACCCATGGATAAACGTGTCCAACGACTTGTGGGCAACGTCCCAAAGGTAAAACAAGGCCACTGTGGTCTGGTGCTACCATCACCGGCTCGTATCACCGGCTGAACCAACACGTTCCTCCAGAATGCAAAAGATTGGGCAATGTCCCTAAACTCGTGTGATCACACCCATCGACCTCTTCAGATGAAGAGTAAGCTCGTTTGATGTCTCATGAAGCCTGAAAGAGATTGTGTTCTTTCACACCTCTTTCTTGGCTGAGCTGGTACTAATGAAGAGTCGTTGACGCTCAGGCCTCTGGTGCCGAGTTCTCTTGAGGTAGTGCTGCAGCACCCTAACTGGACAGAGCAGCATCTGGTCCCGATCATTACCTACGAAGTCCTTTCGGGAGGGGATCAAAAAGAACTCGAATCTGGCATCAGGGGACTACGGATTCTGAGTCTTAGTTATAAATTCCGGGACCAACTCAAGCGTAACAGATCCCCATCCCCTTGAGTGCTTGGCATTGAAGACCATGTAGTTCACCTACTATCTTCGCCAAAGCCAGGGCTAGCAAGGAAAACAGTCTTAGAGTCAGATCTTTATCTGAAGACTCTCTCCTTAAAACATGAATCACGTCCCACTCAGGGGGCCTGAGTTCCTTGGGTGGGCAAGACTGTTCAAAACTTCTGAGAAGCATAAAGATCTCTTACGAAGACAAGAGGTCTATTCCCTTCAACCAAAGGACTTGGCTCAGGGGAGCTCTATTGCCCTTAATGGCCAAAATGGAGAGAATCTTCTCTCGTCGAAGAAAGGCAAAAAAGTCTGCTACATGCTGACGAGAAGCTCTGATTGGAGAGATACCACGTCAACTATGCCAACCGCAGAAGATAGCCAATTTCCCCTGGTACACAGCTGCTGAGGGTTTCCGCAGGTATCCAGAAATCTCCTTCTCTATGTGTCGAGAAATAAGCCTCTTGCTCGCAGGAGACGCTTGATAGTCTCCAGGCATGAAGTGCCAGCACTTTCACCGCCTGGTGATAACTCTCAACATATGGCTGGCACAGATGGTTGTGCCTTAGGGAAATCTCTCTTGGGGCCTCAGATAACAGAGTCAGCAGATCCAGGACCCAGTCGGTGTATGGCCACTGGGAGCCACCAGAGTCAATCTGAAATTTGGGGTGATTACAGCCCAGTTGAACATCTGAAGAATCAGACAGAGCAGAGTTGTCCCCTGGGTGCTGGAAAGCATCCTGCATCACAACTGAGCATAACACCGGTAACTCTTTGTTGTACAGGGTCACAAAGAGATCATGGTTGGGACTCCATCCCTATCACCTGGTAGTGGAGTCAAAACTAGAGCAATAGAGGAAGGTACTGGAAGACAGGGGTGTAAAGATCAGCAGGAAAAAGACTGAATACCTAAATTTTGATGAGGGTCAAGACTCCGAGATTAGTATGGAAGGGACAAGGTTGAACAGAGTAGAAAAATTTAAGTATCTTGGTTCAACAGCTGCTGATGATGGAAATTTGGATGTAGAAATAATACACAGAGTGCTGGCTGGATGAAAAAATTGGAGAAAGATGTCAGGTGTCTTGTGCGACCACAGAATCAATATAAAGGTTAAAGGAAGAGTGTATAAGACAGTAGTGAGACCAACTTTGATGTATGGAGCAGAAACATGGCCGGTAAAGAGAAGAAACTGGATGCGGTAGAGATGAAAATGTTCAGGTGGATTTGTGGAGTAACAAAAATGGTCAGGATAAAAAATGAAAGAATAAGAGGAACTACTAAAGTAAAGGCAAAGAACTATCAAAGAAGGCCCAGGAAAGAAGACTGCAGTGGTATGGCCATGTGATGAGAAGGCATATGTGGGGAGAAGAGTGATGCAGATGGAGGTGCCTGGTGGGAGAGCAAGAGGAAGACCAAAGCGAAGGTGGATGGATGGAGTTAGAGAAGATCTGAGAGACAAATAATTGTCAGAGGACGATGTGTTTGACCGAGCTAGGTGGTGGAAAGCTGTCAGAAACATCGACCCTACACAGAAGTGGGAAAAGATCCATTCATTTCTTGATATAATGTGGTTCGCATTCCACAATAAGCTGTAGGTCCTGTTACTAGGTAACCAACTGGTTCTTAGCCATGTAAAATAAGTCTAATCCTTCGGGCCAGCCCTATAAGAGCTGTCAATCAGCTCAGTGGTCTGGTTAAATCAAGGTACAATTAACTTTTTCCGGAGAAAGAAGAAGAGGAGGAGGAGGAGGTCAAGATAAGATGGAAAGAATATTTTTCACGACTATTAAACACTGAGAATGAGTGTGAAGAACTTGAAAATGTTCCTCCAGTAGAAGGACCAATAGCAAACATCAGAGTGAAGTAGAGAATGCTATAAAGAAAGGAAGAGTAAATAAAGCTGCAGGAAACTCAAAGTTAACACTAGGAATGATTCAAGTATTGGGAAACCTAGGCAAGGAGGGGGTGCACACACTATTGGAAAAGATCTGGGATGTAGAGGAAATGCCAAGGGACTGGAACGGTATTTGGAAGATTAAAATGTATAAACATAAAGGAGACGTGCAGACATAGAAGAAAAACTGCAAGAAAGGTTTTTAGCATGGAAAGGAGCCCTAGAAAAGAAAGGATTGAAAGTGAACATTGGAAAGGCAGAGCTAATGATTAGTAGTAAAGGACATGAAGAATTAAACATTCAAGTGAAAGATGGTACAGTGCTTAACCAGAACGATGAGTTTAACTACTTGTGATCAATAATAGCAGAGGAGGGAGGTACAGTAAACCCCCGTAATCACAGGGGATGCATACCGCACGCCATGCGAATAGCTAAAATACGCCAATACTTAAAACCCCTCTGAAAACACTTGAACTGCCTATTTTGATAGTTTAAACACAAAAAAACTCTAAAAATGCTTATACCTGACTATTTTAATAGTTTTATCACAAAAAGTGCATTTAGTCATGAAAATGATATGAAAATACAGTAATCAGTGAATATTTCTCAGTGAAAAATACCGTGAATGGGCGAATTTTCCGGGAATAATGGGTATATATGTTCCACAGAGAAATCCACGAATACGTGAGTCTGCTAATAGCGAGACCGCGAATATGGAGGGGGGGGGGTTACTATACCTGCACAGGAGAGGACACCAAGAAGACCTGAAAAATCTGTTGGTACAGAAGGGTGTTCCTGAATCTTAGTAGCAAGAGCACCCACTGCCCAGTCTAAAAAGCTGACCACTTCATATATCTTGAACATATTCTTAAGCAAATGGTCGAGCTTGGCTGAAGAGAACATTATCTTGGCCACTGAAAAGGTCCACCTACAAGAAAGGTCAATCAGACCGGAGAAGTCCCCCTGGGTGGAGGCAGGAACACCCAAGGAAGGAGCTTCTCCGGTGGCACAACACTGATATCTTCTATTTAATAGTCTTGTAGGGGGTAGCTGAAGCAAGCCTTTCCTTTCTGCCTCTTGTCCGAAAGCCAAGTCTCAATCTCGGTCAGTGCTTTCCTTGCAGAGGTGGAGAGCACCATCTTAGGAAACTTGGACGACTCATTTGGAAGACTGCTCATCTGAAAGGTTGGCGCAGGCGAAGACAGAGCAGCTGGAGAGAAAAAGGTGGGAAAACTGCATAGAAGAAATCTCAACAGCGCTGCACATGCAGTAGGAGGAGAATCTTCCCCTGGATCCTTATCCATATCCTCCTCGACTAAAGACACAGGAGACAACTACAAATCTCTAGCAGATTTCACAGAAGAAGGTTTCTTTAAAAACCTCAAAATATTATCCAAACATTGCTGAACGAGGGTGAGAGATGGGTCCAAAACCAACAACGTCGAAGCTTGCCGCAGATGAGAAGGCGCTGTTACCATCTGAACTGCCGCTGAGCAGAAGAGCCTGGATGACCAGTCACCACCATACAATGAAGATTTTCTGACTGAGCGGGCACTAATGTACACTCAGAAGCTTCTGGCTGCTCGGCAGCCACTGACTGCTTTGGCGCCAACAAATGCTTGGGCGTGAATAGGCACTACTGGGCACTCAAGAGTTACTGGTAGCTAGGGAGCCAATTGGCGCTCGGAAACTGCTGTGCTAACTGGCGCCATTGGGAACTTGCGCCTGGAAACATCAAGAGGCAGTATATGAGAAAAACATTCTGATACTTCTGTGCCAACTGGTGCCACTAGGTGCTTGCAACTAGAAATGTTGGGAGAAGATTCAGGAGGAAAGCGCTCTGCCATTGCTGCGCTAACTTGCGCCACTGATGCTTGCGTTTATAAACATTGGGAGAAGGTTCAGGGGGAAAAGTGCTCCAGACTATCCGAAAAACTGCAAGATGGAACCGAATACTTCACCTTCTTGCAAGGCACCTGAAGACACATCCACCGCAGACCTTTTCAGTGGTCTGCACACAGCGCCATTGGCGTCTCTGTTCAGGCCAGAAGCCTCTGAACTAGAAGAAAGGTAGTGAGTCTCTGAAAAGACGCATTTCCAATGGCTGTCATGAGCTGCCGTCACCTGGAACTTTGCAACAGGTGCGACTGAGGGGCCGACTACCCATGAGCAGATCCCTCCGGCCTCCCTGGGCCTCTGGTATGGCTTCTCCCAGGTTTATGGACCTTCATCTAGGAGAATCCGTGGCACAGGCAGCCAGCTCCTCCACTAACACTTCACTATTATCACTTACTTTAGCTTCATAAGGGTTTGCTCTGAAGCCCCTCTCTGAGCCACTATGTTCACTAGCAATTCGAACTTGCTATCAAATTTAGATTCCAGACTGGCACTGGCATTGGGGTCAGAAGCAAGAGAGCTGGGTAAAGGATCAGGTGGTACAACTGAAGAGGTGGGAATGGGTGAAATTACAGGTAAAGATATGATAGGCACATCAACAGAAGACCCAGCAGATTCCTGAATAGCTACAGTCTTGTCTTGCTTAATGGTCGCTTTTCTCTTCATATCCCTCTCTAGTTTTGATAAATGAGAATTTCAAATCTTCCACTGCTTTGGATCCCAATCCTCACATTCAGCACATGGTTTTTATAACGACTATACCTGACCCCTGGAAGTCGTGCACAGAGTATGTTAATCATACCTAGCTGAGGTTAATCTTGTATGGCAGCCTTTGCCGCAATACTAAGTGCTGTTCGTACTTGTGTCTGACGTCATCGTTAAACAAGTCGATAAACAAAGTACAAAGTCACCATCAAGAAGTCAAATCCACAATAATTCAAGGTTTTAAGTAAAACCCTATCTAACTTGCCGAATAGCTACTGAAAGCAAAAATACTTCACCGATCAAGTTACAAGCAGAAAACCAGCAAAGTATTGAATTTCAAATTCAGCTGCTGCTCACAACCTCATCGTAAGCCGGCCAAAACAAATTGAAGCCATTTGCTCAGTTGTTCCTCTTCTTCCCCAAAAGTGGGCAGGGTTAGTCACCTACCCCAAAACAAAAGAATTGCCACTGTAAGTTTCAAATTTTAGCTGCCAATATTAGAAACTGTTAGCTATGTAATAACTTGGTAAGTCACTTATATAAAATTTTTAAGAAATTTGTACTTTTCTTAACTATATAAATCTGAAGTCCTTTACATAGGGAATTACTTTCAGCGAAGCTGGAATGGCCATTAAACTTTTGAACAAGGTGGTTAGGCAGTTAACTACCGTCCGGTAGGCGGGAGTCCTGCCTGCCCAGATGTAAAATTCCAATTTGCCTTTTGGCCCAGGTATCAGATTGAGGGGTGGCATGAGGTGGGCATAGAACCGTAAAGAACCTCAGGTTTGTATAATTAGGAAAAATACAAATTGCTGTACTTTTAAAATTTGTCATTCCTACACAATATAGAAACCCTCGGTCCTTGACATAAGGAAGGCTCACTTATTGGAGGGAGGAATCTGAGCGAGTCTCTTGAACTGAATGGAGTTTGCTGTACCTGGGTTTCTCTTCCTGGTCGATAGAGCAAGAGAGAGAGTACTGTGCCTCTGACATACTGAACGGCGTGTAAGGACTGCAAGATCAATTGACAGGCTTCTGGGCCTTTTCGAATGAGTGAGAGAATTGTAATCTCATACGAAAATGGGCTAGGATGAATCTAAGCCGGTGACAGTAAGGCAATACCAAGTACAGGCAGTCCCCAGTTATAGGCGGGCTTGGTTATTGGCGATCTGGTTTTTCAGTACTTGTCTATGATGAAAACTGGCGATTTTCGGTGCCAATATGCTCCAATTTCTGCTTATCTGTGCCGAAACATACCAGACAGAGGCACCGATAACCGAAAATAGCCCGATTTTCGCTTATCGTCATGCCATCGGAATGGAACCCTCACTGATAACAGGGGACTACATATATTGGGTTATCTTATTGTCAGGGTCCCTTTCCTCACATTGCTAAAGGAAGGGATGGGATTTCTTCTATAAATCTAAAGAAAGAAAATAGAATGGGTGCTTGATGTGACACTTACCTGCATCAGCCGCTAGTTCCAGCATGTGACAGCTCAAATCCCACTCTCTGCCCGAAGAAAGAGGATGAAGGATAGTGACGAAGGAAGAGGAAGAGAGGCCAGCCACTCACACAAACACTTTATTTTCCAAACCATACACCTTAGGCATGATGCTACAGACAGTACCCGGTTATCGGCGGGATTCCATTCCCGACGGAGTGACGATAACCGAAAATCACCGCTAACTGAAAATTGGCGATAATAGCACTGATCCCTGGTTATCAGTGCCGACAACCGGTGATCAACGGCGCCAATAAGGGGCGATCAGCGCCGATAACCGGTTATCAGCAACGAAAATCTGGTTATCGTCGTCGCTAGACAAGCGCCGTAAAACATGATCACTGGTAGCCAAGCCAGCTGATGACCGGGGACTGCCTGTACCTGTCCTCTTACAGGAGCCAGGTAAGCTACACATCCTGCTGAGCAGCCAACAGAGGTCCCAAGGAAAAAGTGTCCAAGGACTTGTGGTCAATGTCCCAAAGGTAGAAAGGCTAAACATGGTCTGCCGTGACCATACCCCAGCCTTCAGTACCTGAGGAACTGACAGATTCTTCTGGAACTCGAGGGATGGACCAATGCCACTGACTTAGTGAGCTCTCGGGCAGGAAGCACTGGTGTCATCATCGCCAGCTGCAGAGTACGCTCTCCTGATTGTTTCACTAGAGATACTCCTAGTACAAGGTTCCTGTCGTCCATCCACCAGTCAAAGTCCTGTCTCACTTCCTCCGATAGAGGAATTGGACAGGACTGGGGATCTGGAGACTGGGACCAGAATTCTTTCATTCTCCACCGGACAGAATGAAGGTGAAGGCACCCGTGAGGGACCAGCTTCTCCAAGGATGACAGGTGACCGATGGCAACCTGCCACTGCTGATCTGGCTGTTCCGATCGAGACAGGAACAGCTGCGCTGCCTTCTTGAACCTGCCGATATGCGAGTCCGAGAGAAAGACTCTTGCTGCTACCTTATCTACCAGCATGCCAAAGTACTTTATCCTCTGCTTGGGGATGAGATTGGATTTCTTGAGATTTACCACAACCCCTAGGCTGTAGCAGAACTTGAGAAGTCGATCCCTGTCCTAGAGCAACTGCACATGGGAGCTCGCAAATGGGCCCAAGATGACACAAGGGTGAACACTTGTGTGAACACCTGGAGAGCTGTTGAGAGCCCGAAGCAGAGTACCCTGAATTGGAGTAACCGCTTCTCCGAGGATAAAGCATAGGTATTGCAATACTGTACACTCCCTGAACACCTGAATTAGCCCTGGTCACTGACCAGCCCGAACTACATCCCCATAATTTTACCCACAAAGTGGGTAATTAACTGTCAGCGTTACCAACGCTACAGGAAAAATCTTGTCAAATGAGTTACCTGAGGTACCGGTGACAACGCTGCTGCAAATACCGGCCGACAGAGGCTGACATCCTCAATTATTACTGTATTTGTTCGTGTGCTGTGTGGGTGTGTCCCACATCAGGTGAACTTTTGGTCATTTAGCCCGACCCCCATTTAAAGAATTTGGACACCGGATTACAATTTTGGACTGTTTTCAACGCCTTTTCTCCTGGATTTATGCTTTATTGACTGGATTTGAAAATTCTCTCCCAGGTTTAACTTTGGATCGGTACTTTGGACTCGACTGAATAAGTCAAACAAGACGACGTCGCCGTCTGCTAGGGCCGCTGCTTCCACTTTGTCTACATCTTCGACGACCGAGCCTCCTACTGCTGGAGATGCTACCGCTCATCAGTCCTGCATGTCTTGCAAGCGTAGGATGAGTACCCTCAAACACGATCGACATTCTGTTTGTATTTTATGTAGGAGGGTTCAGTGTAGTATCAGTCAGAGATGTGATGAGTATAGGTCTTGGTCAGTAGATCAAAGGGAGGATTATTTGAAACAGAAAATCCTTTGCCTCAAAGAGTAAACGCAGGTCAGGATCAGCTGTAGGGTTACAATCAGCAGATAAGGAAGCATTAGATTCACAGTTATTCAAGAAGTTAGTGAACAGTTTATCATCCAGCATGTCTAGCTTATTTCTAGCCTGATGAGTAAGTTAACAGAGAATAGAGATAGTGAAAGTAGTAGCATAGCTGATTCTAATCGTCCTTTTTCAGCCGCCCTGCCTGTTCCAGAACCAGCCCTAACGGGTGCCGGGGGTCATGGAGAACTGCAAGCCTCGGAGGTAGGTTCTGCCGGCAGCCCCGACGCGGAGAAGGAAGTGTTGGCAGCAGATTCTTCCCCTTCCCACTCAAGGTGTAAGTTCTGAGGTTGATGTAGAGTTAGGTAAGACACAGACGAGTAGGGAAAATAGGTTAGGATGAGTTCAGGAGAAGTGGAAGGTGCAGTCTCCTTCGAGTTCGGGTTTAGGTGGGGTTTCTAGTGTGACAACTTCGTCTTGGATCCATCTTCGGTTTTATTTCCTGCTTCGAGTTCTTTACAACAGAAGGTTTTTAAGTTCGTGGTTCGTCGTTCGGATATGGTTTCGGGTTTGTCGGGTTCTGTAGTGTTGGAGAATGCTCCTTCGTCCTTGAAGGTTCCTTTTCCTTCAATGGATGAGTTTGGTTCATCTTGCAGTGGTGATAATTCTGGTGATAGGGTTTTCAATTTGGCTCAATATAATGCAGAATTGTTGGGTTTGTCACCGGGTTATAGATTACTAGTTAGGCAATGTTTTCAATTTTGGGTTTTCCAATATTCACGATCATGCCTTGAAGAATTTTCCTGAGTTTGCTAGTTATGTCCATCAAGATTATCAAGGGGGAACAGAGTCGGTCTAGTTTTCTTTCTCTCTCTCTCTCTCTCTCTCTAAAAAAAAAAAAAAGGCCTCTTCTGCTGCTTCTGAGTTTTCCTTTTTTTTCCCCGATTTCTTCTAAGCCTTCTTCCAATCTCTTTACACAATTTTCTTTATCAGGTCTCTCTTTGGAGTCTTCTCTCGCTCGTCTTGTTTTCTTTGCCATTAAGTCAGCAGAGCAAAGAATTTTCATTGGTGCAATCCTGTAATGTTGGAGTTTTCTGCAGCTCCCTCTCTCTCTTTGGGGTTGAGGTAATGTGTACTGCCAGCAGATTTACACTAACTGTAAATATGAACTGGATATGACGGTCTTTGAATCGTGGGAGTGAGACAATAGCAGGCGCAAGCCCCGAGCCGCTAGATGTTGTCACAAGTATTTTAACAAACATGAATTTTCGAACTACACTTCATTAACACAGGAATTGCACACTTCCTCTGCCATAACTGTTTTCGAACAACACACTTTTAGCTAACTGTTCACGATTAACACATGCAATAAATCCCTGGCAGAGCACATCCTAATTCCTAATATCAGTTTTCTGGCATCACAACACAGCTGCTACTGTATTCTTCTCATGATGTGAAATTTCGCGGGCAGTTATTCTGCATCGCTAAATTAAGAACTCTTTTTGCGCTCTCGCCTTCTTTGGTGGGGCTGTCTTCTTTAGCACTTTACATGGGTCCTGTAGTTTTCTCAGGCTTCTGGTCTAGATGCTTCATAGGCGGGTGCGGAGTCTTCCGCAACTCCATATTTTCATCCTTTACTGGGTTTAAAACGTAATGTGTCCACCGTGGTTTGTGCGGATGCTACAACATTTGGTATTTCGTCTGTGTCATTGTTGAGTGTATCAGTACCGATGGTATCCTCAGCCTCTCCTTTTCACTTGAGTACCTGGTAATTTTCCTTCTTTGGTCCCCATTGGTTCCGCAGCTCGTAGCTTGTCCTGAGAAACACCTCTGAGTACTGGACCAGTTGGTGTGTTCACCTGTCCCACGTCGGCGGTAGGTGCTTCGCTGGTTATTCCGAGTGTGGCTGCTTTCTTTTCTCTCCTTCTACTTCTTTCTCAACTTTTCCTGCAGCTTTTTCTGTTCCTCCTTCTAAGGTGTTCAATGTGGGTTCGGCTTTGGTTCCGGGTCATCAGGGAGTTCTTCCTCCCTCTCCCTAATAAGTGTGACTTCAGCTCTGGATACCTGTCCTGTCCTGGTGGAGTTGGTTCACCTGGCGTAGGGTGGATCAGGTGTTGTGGCCTCTCCGCTCGCAGGGGTGGGCATTTGTCGCCCAGGTAGCCCTTTGTTGGCTGAACCGGTTGAGCTTCAGACTGTCTTTCGATGGGCCGGAGTTCAATCCCGCGACCGGCTGATGAAGAGTTAGAGGAATTTATTTCTGGTGATAGAAATTCATTTCTCCCTATAATGTGGTTCGGATTCCACAATAAACTGTAGGTCCCGTTGCTAAGTAACCAATTGGTTCTTAGCCACGTAAAATAAGTCTAATCCTTCGGGCCAGCCCTAGGAGAGCTGTTAATCAGCTCAGTGGTCTGGTAAAACTAAGGTATACTTTATCTTTTTTTTTTTGTCGCCCAGGTTTGGTCGGCCCAGGTGTTATTTCATTGTCGCTGGGTGGTGCGGAGTTTGCACAATCGAGTGCGTCTGACTCAAGAGTTTTGTCATTGGCTTTAGTTGGTACAGGGTTTGTTCAACCGGGTTACGGTTGGCTCAGGTATGATGGGATCAAGTATATCAGGTGTTGGTCTCGCACATCCTGGTGTAGCGAGTTCCGGGTTATTGGGTGCAGCTCTTGCGGGTGGTCAGTCTGTCTCTTTTCCTGTCCCGGTTCGGTCGGACCAGTCTGACAGAGAATGCTCTTTTGAAGAAGAGGAGCTGGTACCAGATATAGGTTTTTTCTCCAGTGAATGAAAGAGAGTGTAAGGGGATGGTGGACTTTACCCATTCTCTCTATTGGCAGTCCAGGCTCCTGAGGAACCTACACAACCAAACCAAGCAACGTTTGAATTGTTGTATGCAACTAAACCAGTTGTCTCCCAAACATCAAGTAAACTGGTCTGGTTTGGCTGAGTCAGGCGGGTGTTGAGAGAGGCGGACTCTAGGTTATCTTCTCTTATCGGGTCGGGTAGACAAGATTCAACCTTGCTTCCTAATCGGAAGGGGTTCTATAGGGTAGCGGGTAACCCTTCTCCTGGTGTCAGAGTTCCTCTCAACGACTCTGTTGAGGCCTCTTCTCTCTTGGGTTCCTTAGTCGAATCATTTGGTAGCAGTTACATCTTGTGAGGCTTGTATTTTGGGGTACACTTTTTGCAGCCAGTCTGAGGCCTTGTCCCACTTTTTGTGGATGTTGTCTGGGTTGATGGGGTTTTCTCAAACAAGTTGGATATACTTCCTCTAATCCTGTACTGTCTGACAACCTCATCACTTCGGTTTCGATGGGGTTGGTATACCAGGTTAACATTTCGGCTGGCTGTACAATGTTCTTTGACAAGAAGAGAGGGACTTCTTTTTAAATCATCTTCCGCCTCACTATCCGGACATACATAAGAGGGTTCTGTTAAGGGCGCCTTTTTGCACTCTGCAACAGTCTTTTTAGAGAGGAGGATGTCTCCTCCTTGGTCAATTTCGTGTCATCGCCATCAGCAGTAGCGTCACAGGAGGCTATGATTCGTCTGGCTGCTCAGAGTTCAGGTGATGTGGCCAGTATGACAAACTTTGTTGCTTCTAACTCATGTCTCTGGTATCGGCAATTATGCATCGTCAAGGGTACAGAATGTTGAAGTATCTAGCCCTTGGCTGAACCTTGACTCCTCTTTAGAGGAGCTAGTAAGGGCGAGGGACTTCTTATTGAATCTATGCAAGATACTATGAATTCGTCTAATCTTTGCCAAGAGTTGCCTGGTCCCAACACAATCTATAAAATTTCAGGGATGAGGATCTCTCTCTTCCTTTGAGGTTTTTTTCCCAACCCTGGAGACGATCCAGTCAGTTCTTCAGGAAGTAGAGGTGTTCCTGTCCAACAGGGAATAGGCTGTACCAGTTTGGAGAAGCCTCTTAGGAAGAATGTCTTCTCTCTCTCTTTTAATTCCAAGTCTTGTCTCCAGATGCGTTTCTCTTCAGGTATGTCTCAGGAATTGCTGGGACTTCCGCAACAAGAACACAGTTATAGTCTGGAGCGATTCTTGCCTGTCGGATCTTCTGTGGTGTTCAGAAGTGCATCTGACACCTGGAAGGTGTATCGACTCCCCTCTTCCCGATGTTCATCTGTACTCAGATGCCTCAGGTCAAGGTTGGGGAGCAACCTTGGAGGAAACCCAGGCTTCGGGCCTCTGGAGGGATCAGGAACGAGAGGAGTCAATAATCTTTGGGAACTCAGGGCTGTAAAGGAAGCCCTCAGGTGTTTTTCAGTTCTAGTGCGCAACAGAGTAGTGGCTCTGTTTTGTGACAACATAACTCCATGTCGTATCTGAAGAATTCGGGGGGATCAGGATCAACAGAACTCAATACTATAACAACACATAGAGTCCTGAGAAAGTGGGAAGAACAGAAAGTGTCTCTTCTTCCCCAACTTGTATCAGGGAGTCTCAGCATACTGGCCGACTCGTTAAGTCGCTCTCGTCAGGTATTGGGGGGAGAGTGGACTTTGGCTCAGGAAGTAGTATGTCAGGTTTTCCGGAAGTGGTCAGCATCTGTGGACTTTTTCGCGACGAGATTAAACCACTGCCTTCCTGTTTATTTCTCACCAGTGGTGGACCCTGTGTCAACAGGCATTGTTGCGACGTTACAAAATTGGAATCAAATGCAGGTTTATGCTTTCCACCATTCGGTCTCATTCATCAGGTAACCAGGAAATTGCGGGAGAGTGTCAAGACGTCTATGACTCTAATAGCTCCTTGCTGGCCCTACGCCCTTGGTTACTGGAACCTCTAAGCTCCTTATGGAAGTTCCGATGTTCCTTCCCATGCAGAAGATCTTCTCAGACAACCGCTTTTTCACTATTACCATCCAAACCCTTGAGTGCTCAACCTAGTTGCAAGGTGACTGCCGAGCGAGCAGCTAGACAGACCAGACTCTCTAAAGTTGTGTCTAGACAGTTTTCTTTCAGCTTGAGAAAGTCAACCTGTAAGCTTTACCAAGTCAGCTGGACAATGTAGAGAAGTTGGTGTCGTAAGGAAGATCATTCCATCTCCAGACCTTCCATAGCGAAAATAGCTGATCTTTTATTCCTTTGGAAGTCAAGGTTCTTTTGTATACCGCTCAACGCTTAGCAGTACATGCAGTTTCCATCTTTCTGAAAATTTCTAGTAGTAAGATCATCCATGATTTATTACGTTTCTTTAAGATTAAACGTCCTGTCTTGCCGACTTGGACTCCTCCGTGGGACTTGTTGGAAGTTCTAACGTTAAAACAACTGATTAAGAAGGTGTTTTTTCTTATGGCTTTAACTACAGCTAGAAAGGTGGGCAAGCTTTAGGCAGTTTCTAGGCTGGTTTCCCTGTCGGGAAATATGTATTTGTCTCTTCCGGAATTCATGGCGAAGTCAGAGTCAGAGGTTAACCCTCTGCCTCATTCGTTTAGGGTTCTTCATCGGCAAGAATTCATTACCGGCGAATCAGGAGAGGTGTCCTTATGTCTGGTGCGAGCATTAAAAGTCTATTTACCAAAGGTTGAGAAACTCTGTCCGCATCTGAGTACACTTCTCGTCTCTCCACAGAATCCTTCCCGTCCGCTGTTGAAGAATGTGATTAGTTATTTTCTGAGGGAGATGATTTCCCAGGCTTCTCAGGGTTCTTCTTTGTCGTCTTCAAGCTCTGTATTACCCCCAACGCACAGTATGCGGACTTTTGGAGTACGGCCATTTCATCTTCCTTTCTAGGAATTGTTCAGTGTCTTCTATTCTGGAGGTGGCTACTTGGAAGTCTGTCTCAATGTTCACTTCCTTTTACTTACAAGACGTTCAATTCGCCTCGTCGGAGGGTTATTCTCTTAGTCCGTGTGTAGCGGCTAACTCTATTATCTAGGGTGCGTTCATTTAGCTGCAGTGGTATTCTCTTAGTGCGGAGGTTCTTAGGTTAACCAGATAGAGGAATTCCTTTTAGTCTTTAGAATCTTAGGCAGCAGTAATAGTATAATCACACGAACTTAGGTTAGTATGTTTTTAAGTATCTTAGTCTTTGATAATTTCCCTACGAGAGTCCAAGGGGGTTCTCTAGTAGGCTAGGCTCTTTCGTCGGTGCTGAGATACTTCTTTGCTCATCAATCGTCAGGCCTTATCCGGAGGATCAGCGGCTCGGCACACTGCTTCATTCCCCTCCATACATGAGAGGCTCTGAATAGCCACATGGGAGGTTCATCGTATTCCTTCATACATGAGAAGCTCTGAATAGCCACATGGGAGGTTCATTGTACTCCTCCAGACATGAGAGGTTCTGAAGAGCCACATGGGAGGTCGATGGACCGAGACAGTACTGACCTGACTGACGATCAAAGTACTCTCCAGCATGTCTCTTCACCGAAAGCATTGACTGATATGGTGAGTGTATTGACTAAACAGATATCCTATGCAGAGCAGATCAGTGAGCTACCATCTCTGCAGTTGTAAAAATTGGGCGTTCCGCAACCTAGATGAGTCTCCCTCCAGCATGTCTCTTCACCGAAACACTGACTGATATGGTGACATACATTTACACATAGTAGGTTGATAATGAGTTACCTGCTTGTTCTCCATTGACAGGTCGGGCTGAACTAGACTGATCCCACCACCATTAAAATTTTGTTAATCGGGCTAATTCAGGTGTTCAGGGAGTGTACTGCAATATGAAATTTTCATAATAAAACTAATATTGTAATACTTACCTAAACACCTGAATGATTCCCACCCTCCTCCCCACTTCAATTTTGACAGTGAATGACTCAACTGGGGATGTCAGCCGCTGTTGGCCGGTATTTGCAGCAGCGTTGTCAACGGTACCTCAGGTAACTCATTTGACAAGATTGTTCCTGTAGCATTGGTAATGCTGACAGTTAATTACCCACTTTGTGGGTAAAATTATGGGGATATAGTTCGGGCTGGTCCACTGTAAGCATGAAGTCTTCTCCCTGATGGAAGCAAGCACAGAACGTGCCTTTGCCATCATGAACCAAGTCTAGCAAACAAAACAGTTCAAAGGAGAGAGGTCTATGACCGGTCTCCAACCCCCGAGGCTTTCTCTATGAGAAAGATGGGGACCAATCAAAAACGACTTCCACAGAATCTTTCTTCAGGATCACTTGAATCTCCCCCTGGAGTGCTAGATCCTTTGGTGAGCCAGGAACATAGGTAAGGAGACAGACCAGGTTGTTGGTGAGAGGTGGCTGAGACTCGAAGGGAAGTAGATAGCCCTCCTGAAGGACATCCACTACCAGGACTTGGCTCAATGCTGCTGCCATGTTGCCCAATGGCTCAAATGACACCCCCCACCAATGGCAGAAGCTGGAGGGGAAAGCCGCCCCTAGCATCCTCCCTTCTTCTTCTTACCTTTGCTCCCTTTTCCTGACTGTAAAGAGGGTTGAAAGGAGCGCGGTTCTGCGCCCTTCTTGGCAGAGGTGGAAGAAGGCTGGGCATTTCTTTGAGCTCCTTTCAAAGCCTGGGTCTTCTTAGGGGCAGAGGAAGTGCTAGCTTGACCTGACGGTTGAGCTGCAGCAGCACACGAAGACATGGAGGTCTTTGCCACTGCCTGGTAGACAAAGCGGTTGCTGTCTTCGGCATGCCTTCTACCACGGAATCTACCAACTCTCTGGGGAAGAGAGAAGCAGAACCCAGCAACGGTCTGTTCCTGAGGGTCAGAGTTGACTCGGGTCCTACAGAACTGGAGATCCGATTCAGGACAGCATCCCTCCTCTGCAGTACCAGGTTTGCTGTCTGGTGGGCCAGGTAGGAAACAGCCCTGACTCCAGTTTGGCACAGTCTCCCAAACACGGAGCCCTCTCCAGGGGTGATCGAACCTGAAGAGGCGGCAACCTTGGATATTGTGAACAACCACAGATCCAACCAGGAGACTGCCTGGAGAGCACACCATAGTGGTGGCTTCCAGGTTTGCTGCTTCTTGCTGTGAGAGGGAGACCCCTTCTGCAGTAAGCTGCTGCAGCGAAAGACCTGGGCCTAGAAGAACCAGGTCCAGGCCAACCTGTTTAGTCGGCAACGACCCCTGCATAGGCATGTAGAAACGCTTCTGTCGAGTCAGAGGAGGGGGAAGAAGCTTCTCCAGACAGTTCGATCAGTGAATTATCCTGCCCAGAGACCAGGTTATTCACTTGATCGAATACCCCTTCATAAAGCACAGACTACGGAAGCCCCACCGAAGCTTTTGGTTCCTTTTTCGGACCCCAAAGAGATTCGAGACGCGAAGGATGATCCACACAAGAAGCCATGGTCCCTTCCCCGAGATCATTGTGCTGATGAATCAGTGCAATGATCTACAAAAAGGTCTTCTGTATCTCGGGGGTGTCTGTGTCCTGGGGAAGAGGACCCTCGAGTCCTTACAGGGTGCGGTCCTCCCGATCAACTCTCCCCAGAGGAGGGAGAACCTCGGAAGACCCCTGAGATCCTCCCTCAACCACTTGGCTGTATGACTGAGTCAGTCCGAGAACTGGACTCGGGGCGTAGGCCTTCATGGTAGAACCCCGATAAGAAGAAGCATTCTTGTCGGAGTCACTCCTGTCTGACTCATGCCTCCTGGTGAAACCCCAGGAGGTTGAGGGGACAGGTGAGGGGGACTGAGCACTCCTACCTGTCCTAATAGAATAACCAGCAGGAAAGGAAGGCCATGGGCAGTCGCCAACCTGCGGGCAACAGTGGCACAGGTCTAAGAGTGTGCATACGCTGTGGCGAGGCACTGTCCTGAGGAGAGCGTACAGGTTCACGCGAACACACCTCTGCACTCTTCTCTGGAGAGTGGGGTTGATCACGCGAACGTGAACAAGGGCTGGCCGGAGTCTAGTGCTTGGGTACCCAAGGTTGTGAACTTGCACAATTTCCCCGATGTGCTCCAGTCTTCTTCAAAGCCATAACTTCCTGATGAGCATAAGACCGTACAGGGGGGCCTCCTCAGTGCATCTCTGGGTGCTCTGACCCTCAAGTACAAAGCACTGGGTTTGGGAATTTGTCTGAGCACTCAAAGCAGTACTGGCAGGAAATGTCAAAGCACCTGCATGCTTTGGCACTTTCTCCCATGCTGTGCCTAAACCATACTGGGGAGTGGACTCTCCAGTGCTGGTTTGGGATACTTGAGGCTCCGTGGGGACTCGAGTACTCCAAGTGATCTGATCTTGTCGAGCACCCAACACTCCCGAAACTCGTACAGAATGATCCAGGGGCACAGTCTCCACCCGAGAGTCCGAAGAAACTTGGGAAGAGACAGACACAGAACCAGTCTTAGAAGAAGACTTCTTAGAGCTGGTTTCGAGTACGCAAACCTTGGGGGCTTGCGCACTCAAGGCTCCCAAGATGGAGACAGACCCGGTGGGATACACGAAATGGTCCTGGGTCCGAAGACCGGGGATAGCCAGTGAGAGATCCCACTGCTTCCCCTGTGGAGGGAGGCAGACCCTTAGAAGTTCCATGGTGGGTCTCCTTAGGTAGGGCGAAGGAAGCCTTCTTCTTTGGCTGGCGAGCTTCAGAAGAAGAAGGGGAGGAGGCAGCAAATGATAAAGTCGAAGACAAAGGAGACGATGATGACGACAACTTACGACCCCTCTTCTTCGACATCTTCAGGATGGCAGTCAGGTCTCCCATCCAGGAGGGAGCAGCAGGAACCACAGGAGCAGCCGGCACAGCTGGGCAACAGGGGCAGCAAGAACAGCCGGGGCAGCTGGAGCAGATGAGGCAACAGGAACAGCAGGAGTAACCAGAACCCCAGAGGCAGTAGGCAGAAAGGACACCACATACTGGAGAGCAAGAGCACGCACGGCAGTCTGGTCCACCACTGTCGGGGGTCATCAGGATTGGGAAGTGCATAGACACCGATGTGGGAACCTTTGTGAACGCTGTCATGGTCACTGCTGTCGTAGCGGTGTGACAGCAGCATGCATCACCACAGGAAGCTCTGGAGCACATGATGCCTTCATGTGCACCAGGATACCTTGCACTTATGGGGCACCTGAGAGACCCAAGGTGGTCCACACCTCATGAAGCTCAGCCACCAGACCTGAAGAAGGAGACAAATCGGGTAAGCGGAGGGAGACTCCTCTTGCTCAGAGGGAAAATTTTCCCCAAGAACAAGCGGAGGCCTCTCGAAGGACAAACAGCTAAGAGAGGAAGTTTGGCAGGAGGAAGAAATGACGAAGGAGGGTTAGCAACCAAAGCTGTAGTCGGCAGTGTGTACCCCTCCAACAACGCTGTGGAAGCTTCCCTCCTGTACTGTTTCCTTCCTGTAAACTACGACCACACAGGCGACCAAGAATGACACTCACCACAAGCAGATTCTGGGTTACAGTCAAGCCCCTGCAACTGATGCAGAGGACATGAGGGGCCAACATCAATGGGCAACTGGAAGTGAGTGCAACCCTTGCTGTCAACACCAGGACACACAAGCTGGGTGACGGTCTTCCGTACAGGTTTAGATGATTTGTGGTTTTGCTTAAAACCCCTCTAATAACACTTAGAACTGCCTATTCTGATAGTGTAAACACAAGAAAAACCCTCTAAAAATGCTTATACCTGAGTATTTTAATACTTTTATCACAAAAAGTGCATTTAGTCATGGAAATGACAGGAGAATACAGTAATTAGTGACTATTTCTCAGTGAAAAATACTGCGAATGAGCGAATTTTCCGCAAGTAATGGGTAGACACATTCCACAGAGAAATCTGCGAATACGTGAGTCTGTGAATTGTAAGAATGCGAATACGGGGGGTTTACTGTATTATACAAATATCAAACACACAAACAGATGTTATCAACACAAGAGGAAACAAGAAAAATCCCACTGGGAAAGAAGCAAAGCAGCAAACACGGCAGAGAGTCAGGATATGCATCTGCATCGTACGATGGCTGAAAGCAAATTGGAACGTTTACATCCAGGCATGCGGGCCTCCCACCTACAGGACAGTAGTTAACTGCCTAACCACCTTGTTCGAAAGTTTAACAGCCATTCCGGCTTCGCTGAAAGTAATTCCTTGTGTAAAAGACCGAGGGTTTGTATATTGTGTAGGAACAATATTCTTTAATAGCAAGGCTATATTCTTTTAAAAATGAGTCAAGCTATATGGTGAAACTTTAGATACGTATGTATATGCATATGCAAGTATCTACACAAATAGAATACTGGTACAACCATTTCAAACAGACCAACGGAATGATTAATATAAGGAAAGACCCCAGTAGTACCTACTTTCAGTATTTGTTTTTATCAAGAGAAGTAATAGGCCTAGTGCCTACTTTCAGTATTTGTTTTTATCAAGAGAAGAAATAATAGGCCTAGGGCCTACTTTCAGTATTTGTTATTAAGTGAAGTACTGTAATAGGCCTAGTATCACAATTTTTAAAAGTAAATTGTATTTTTCCCAACTAAACAAACCCAAGGTCCTTCACATTAGGAATTACTTTTGGCCCAGGTATCAGATTGAGGGGTGGCATGAGGTGCACATAAAGTGTAAAGGACCTCGGGTTTGTATAGTTAGGAAAAATACAATTTACTTTAAAAATTGTGATTTGTTTCGACACAATATACAAAACCTCGGTCCTTTACATTAGGAGACTCACTGATTGGAGGGAGGAATCTGAGCGAGTCTCCTGAACTGACTGGAGTTCACCACCTTGTCTTCCCTTCCTGGTCATGAGAGCAAGGAAGGGAAAACTGCCTCTGACAAGATGATCGGGTTGTAAGAAACGCGGGATCAGTTGTCAGACTTCTGGGTCCCTTTGCATGAAAGAAGAAACGTCAGTTCATGCAAAGTAGGCTAGGAAGAACTTTGTGTTGGATGACATAAAGGCAAATACAAGCACTGGGTGTGCCTTATAGTCATGGTCTCCTTCCCCCACTTGCAAGAGGAAGGAGTGGGGTTGCTTCTATCAACCTGAACGGAAAATAGAACTGGAGCTCCCGTTGGGTGCTTACCTGCATCGACCACCAGATCCAGCATGTAACGGCACGTCCGCTCCCTGCCTGTGGGAAGAGAGCCAGGATGGGGAGAAAGAAGAGAGGCCAGTCACTCCACATTCATTCTCCCAATCACAACTGTACATCTTAGGCGAGATGCAACCTGTCCTGTTAGAGGAGCCAGGTAAGCTACACAACTTGTTGAGCAGCCACCACAAGACCCAAGGAAAAAGTGTCCAAGGACTTGTGTGCAACATCCCGGAGGTAGAAGAGGTGAAAGTAGTCTGTTGGGACCACACACCTGCCTTCAGCACCTGCGAAACCGACATGTTCTTCCGGAATGCGAAGGACGGACCAATGCTGCGGACCTCGTGAGCTCTCAGACGAAGCGTACCGGTGTCGTCTTCTCCTGCAGCAGAGTACGCTCTCCTTATCGTCTCACAAAGCCAGAAAAAGATGGCATTCTTGGACACTTCTTTCTTGGCCGAGCCAGTACTAACGAAGAGTCTTCAACACTCAGGTTAGAGACGTCGAGTCCTCTTCAGATAGCGCTGCAGCACTCTAACAGGACACAGTAGCATTTCGTCTGGTTCATTACCTACAAAAACCTCTAGGGAGGAGATCGTGAAGGACTCAAACCGTGCATCAGGGACCCAATGATTCTCAGTCTTCGTTACGAAATCCGGGACGAAATTGAGCGTAATTGTTCCCCATCCCCTCGAGTGTTTCACATCAAAGGGAAGTCCGTGAAGTTCGCCAACTCTCTTTGCCAATGCCAGGGCTAGCAGGAAGACGGTCTTGACAGTCAGATCCCTGTCTGACGACTCTCGTAAAGGCTCGTACGGTGCACGAGTCAGGCTCCTTAGGATGAGAGTCACATCCCACGCAGGGGGCCAGAGATCCCTGGGTGGGCAAGACCTTTCAAAGCTTCTCATTAGTAGAGATATCTCGAAAGAGGAGGAGATGTCTACTCCTTTCAGCCGTATGACTAGGCCGAGTGCGGTGCGGTAGCCTTTCAAAGCTGAAACGGAGAGAATCTTCTCTCGGCGAAGGAAGACAAGGAAGTCCGTGACCTTCTGAATTGCTCCGACCGGAGAGATACCCCTTCGACAACACCAACCACAGAAGACAGACCACTTTCCCTGGTATACCGCTGCGGAGGATCGTCTGAGGTATCCTGCCATCTCTGTTGCTGCGTGATGCAAAAAGCCTCACGCTCGCAAGAGATGGTGGATAACCTCCAGCCGTGAAGACACAGGGAATGCACTGCCTGGTGGTACCGCTCTACGTGGGGTTGACACAGCAGGTTGGGCCAGGGGGGGATCTCTCTCGGCACCTTGGAGAGGAGAGCTAGCAGGTTGGGATACCAAATGGCCTGGGGCCATTTGGGTGCCACCAGAATCATCCTGAGATTTGGAGTGATCATCACTCGGCGAATCAGACAGAACGGAGGAAAGGCGTATACGTTGAGGGGTTGTCCCGCGGGTGCTGGAACGTGTTCTCCGCAGTGGCCCATGGGTCCGGCACGACAGAACAGAAGACCTGGAGTTTTCTGTTGTGCCAGGTGGCGAACAGATTGGTGGCTGGACGCCCCCAACAGGTCGAACAGCCTATCCGCTACCTCTGAGTGGAGGGACCATTCGGTCCCTATCACTTGATTCTGGCGGCTGAGCTTGTCTGCCCCAACATTCCTCTTGCCTGGAATGTACCTGGCTGACAGCTCCACCGAGTGAGCCACGGCCCACTCATGCACCTGCATTGTCAACTGGTGAAGCGGGAGGGACACTAGGCACCCCCTGCTTGTTGACGTATGTCACTACCATGGTATTGTTGCTCATCAGTACCACGGAGTGTCCCATCACTCGATCCCGGAACTCTTGGAGGGCCAAGAAGGCTGCCTTGAGTTCCAGGATGTTGATGTGAAGGTGCTGGTCATCTCGGTGCCACGCTCCCAAAGTCAGCAACTCCTCCAGGTGTGCGCCCCATCCCTCGGTCGATGCGTCTGAGAACAGTAGCATGTCCGGAGGGGGAGTATGCAGGGATACTCCTATCAAGAGGTTCCTGTCGTCCAACCACCAGCGAAGGTCCTTCCTCATCTCCTCGGAAAGAGGAATGAGAAAGGACTGGGACCAATACTCCTTTAGTCTCCACTGAAGAGACCGCAGGTGAAGACGCCCATGAGGTATTAGCTTCTCCAATGACGACAGGTGACCGATGACGACTTGCCATTGCCGGGCTGGCTGCTACTACTGTGACAGGAACAGCTGTGCTGCCTGCCTGCACTTGCTGATACGAGAGTCCGAGGGAAAGACTTTCGCTGCCACTGTGTCTATCAGCATGCCCAGGTACTTTGTCCTCTGCTTGGGGATGAGATCTGACTTCTCGAGATTCACCACGATCCCTAGATCTCGGAAAAACTTGAGGAGTCGATCCCTGTCCTGTAGCAACTGTGAGCGTGAGCCCGCCAGGACTAGCCAGTCGTCGAGATACCTCAGTAGACGTATCCTGTGCGAGTGGGCCCAAGCTGACACGAGCGAGAAGACTCAAGAATACCTGGGGAGCGGTCAAGAGCCCAAAACAAAGTTCCCTGAATTGGACAAAGCGGAGGTACTTGCGAGAGGACGGATGAATGGGTATTTGAAAATACGCATCCTTCCAGTCCACCGTAAGCATGAAGTCGTTCTCCCTGATGGAAGAAAGCACGGATTGCGCTGTTTCCATCGTGAACCGAGTCTGGCGAAGGAAATGGTTCAAGGGAGAGAGGTCTATGACCGGTCTCCATCCCTCTGAAGCTTTCTCAACGAGAAAGACACGGCTGTAAAAGCCTGGAGACTGGTCCGACACGACTTCTACAGCACCTTGCTCAGCATTGCTTGTACTTCTTGCTGTAGTGCGGTGTCCTTCGGAGATCCTTGGACATATGTGTGGAGATAGACCAGAGAGTAGGTGAGGGGAGGCCGAGGCTCGAAGGGTAGTAGAGATCCCTCCCAAAGGACATCCACTATCCAGGTCTCGGCTCCGTGTCGCTGCCATGTTGCCCTATGGCTCGACAGGCACCCCCCACCTTCGGCAGCTCTTGGGAGGGAACGCCGCCCCTAGCGTTTCCCCTTCTTCTTCTTCCCTTTGCCCCCTTTACCAGATTGGAAAGTGGGCTGAAAAGGACGGGAGGAATGCCCCCTTCTTGAGGAAGAAGAAGGCTGGGTGTTTCCCTGGGACCCCTTCGAAGACTGGGACTTCTTAGGGGCCGAGGAAGTGCTAGCCTGGCCCAAAGGCCTGGCCGCAGTGGTATGCGAAGACCCGGAGGTCTTGGCCACTGCCTGGTGGACAAGCCGGTCACTGTCATCGGCACAGCCGTTTGTCCACCGTGGCATCCACCAGCTCTCTGGGGAAGAGAGAGGCGGAACCCAGCAACAGTCCATTCCTTAAGGACATTGCCGACTCGGGACCTACAGACCTGGAGAAGCGAGAGAACGGCATCTCTCTGCTTCAGAACCAGGTTTGCCCACAGGTTCGCCGTCTGGTGGGCGAGGTAGGAGATAGCCCTACCCCAGACTGGCACAGTCTCCCAAAGGCGGAGTCCTCCCCAGGCACAATAGCGCCCGAGGAAGCAGCTACCTTCGATACTGTGAAGGACCACAGATCCAGCCAGGAGACTGTTTGGAAGGCCCCCATGGCGGTGGCTTCCAGGGTTGCAGCTTCTTGCTGGGAGAGGGAGATGCTCTCTGCAGTAAGCTGCTGCAACGTCAGACCCGGATCCAGATGAGTCAGGTCCAGGTCAACCTATTTAATCGGCAATGCCCCTACAGCTGGAGTGTACTGTAGAAGCGCTTCTGTCGAGGCAGAGGGGGGGAAGAAGCTTTTCCGAGCGGCTAGACCTAAGTGAAATGTCTTGCCCAGACACAAGACTGTTCACCTGGTCGAGGACCCCCACGGCAAGTGTGGACCACGGCAGCCCCACCGAAGCCTTGGGTTCCTTCTTGGGTCCCCAAAAGGATTCAAGGCGTGAAGGACGATCCACAGTTGAGGCCATGGTCCCTTCCCCGAGGTTGTTGTGCTGACGAATCAGCGCAATAACCTCTGCAAAAGTCCTCTGTATCTCAGGGGTGTCAGCATCCTGGGGCAGAGGACCCTCGAGTCCCTCCAGAGTGCAGTCCTCCTGATCTACTCTCCCTGCAGGAGGGAGAACCTTGGCAGAACCCCATGATCCTTCCTGCACCACACGGGCGTAAGGCCTGGTCGAGCCAAGGACCGAGCCAGGTTCGTACGCCCACGAGGTAGACCTCTGAGGAGAAAACTCGCCAGAATTCTTCCTGTCCGACTCGCGCCCCTTGGAAGGAACCGAAGAGGCGGAGGGGACAGGCGAGGAGGATCGGGTGCTCCCACTGGCCTTGCTGGGAGAACCAGCAGGGGCAGCGGGCCGGGAGCAGTCACCAACCTGCGGTGGTGACGGCAGCCTGGGTGGAGGAGAGCGTTTTTGCCTAGGCGAAGCAGTCTCCCGAGGAGAGCGAAGCAGCTTGCATGAGCCGAGCCGCGCGCGCGCTTCCCCCAAGCCAGGCTGGCCATGCGGATGTGGCCGGGGACTGGGAGAGGTCGAGCGCGCGTCTGGCTGGTGCGAGCTTGCGCTGTCCTCTAGACGCGCCCCAGTCTTCTTTGAGACCGTAGCCTCTCGGGAAGACTGAGCAGGGGACCTCTTCTCCGCCTCTCCTGGTGTTCGGCCCCGAGGGGCCGAAGCACTATCCCGGGAACCTAACTTGGCACTCACAGAAGTGCCAGCAGGAAGAGACGGGGCACCTGCATGCCCTGACTCTTTCTCTCGCCCCATGCCCTGGTCTGTACAGTGAGAAGTTTCTCCCGTATCAGCCTGGGGTGCCCGGGTCTCCTTGGAGACCCGGGTACTCGGAGCAACTCGCATACAAGTATCCGACGTGGACTCGCTGGCCTTAGACGCAGGTTTCTTAGGTACGGTGGGGGGCGGGGTGCGGACCTTGGTCTGCACGCCCTTGGCTCCTGATGCGACCGACCCCGAGGCCAGGGCAGCGGTTCCCTGATCCGTGGATCGGGAAGAGCCGACGAGAGATTCCACTGCCTTCCCTGTGGAAGGAGGCAGTCCCTTGGAAGTCTCGGTGCGAGACTTCTTAGGGGGGGGAGAGAGGCAGACTTCTTCTTCAGCCGCGAAGCCTCGGAAGGAGAAGAAGAAGAGACAGCAGACGAAGACGAAGATGACGACACCTTCCTAGAGTTCTTCTTCTTTAGGATCGCCGTCAAGTCCCCAAACCAAGCAGGCGCAGCCGATGAATCAGCAGCAGTCGGAGGAGCTGCAGCTGTAGGCGCATCCCGGGCAGAGAACGCAGTGCTTGGGCCAGCACTTACCTGGGCGGGAGCAACCGCGTGGCAACCAGGAACGTAAGGAGGCTGGGCCGGGAATGCAGGCACAGGTGGTGCGCGGGCAGCCAGGCCGGGCCATGCCAGGGTCGAAGGTATGGGGAATGAAACAGACGAAGTGCCGGGCTGGACAGAGAAACGAGGAGCAGGACCATTGTCGTGATCGGGCCAAGGTCAGCAACGGGGGCAGGGACAGTCACGTAAGGCAGAGTAGAAGTCACCATGAAGGAGGGGCCCGGTTGTGAGAACGGAGCCAGGAACCCAGGAGGCAGCGGTACTGCGTGGTGTACGGCAGGGGCAACTGAGACCTGGATATCCAGGTGCGAAGCCACCGACATGGGGAGCTTGGCAAAACCTGACATGGTGACCGAGGTGGTGGTGAGAGTCGATGCGGTGTGAGTTGTCACTGTAGCGCTGGACAGATGTGACACCAGACCCTCCAGTGACAGAACGCCAGGTAGGCCCAGGTGTAGCCAGGTTGATGATAAGTCTGACACCTGGCTATCCAACCCAAAACCTGAAGCAAAAGTCGGGTTAGGCTGGGAAGCCACCACTCGCCCTGGAGGAAAAAATTCCCCTCCAGAACAAAAAGAGACCCCAAGATGATGTCCCAGTCCACCTCTCCCCACGCCCTTCCACACCCAATGAAACGAATGAGGAAGGGGAGGGGGAATCCTCACCCGAGGGAGAGGGAGCAAGCAGGGGAAGCTCGCCGGGAGGGAGAAACGAACCCGACACATTAGCCACCATTACCCTCAGACGATTCCTTGGCAAGCTTACGACAGTAGCGTCTCCTCTCCACGAACTTCCTCCATTGCTCGGGGTACCAAGAGCAACACTCACTACAAGGAGCGTCGTGTGAACACACACGCCCCCTGCAAGATGGGCAGAGAGCGTGTGGGTCCGCGTTGACACTAGATCTAAATGAGTTACATTTCTTGCCTCCTATCCTGGAACACACACGCTGGGGATAGGAAGGCATAGAAGGCTTGTCCACATTCATAATTATAGAAAAAACAAAGATTTTCCCACCAAAAAAGGAGAAAAGAGGGCAGTCAGGCAGAGAGCGAAGAAACAACGTCTGCAGTCTACGACGGCCAAAAGCAAATCGGAATGTTTACATCCAGGTAGGCGGTACTCCTGCCTCCCGGACAGCAGCTAGGCTAACTGTCTAACCACCTTGTTTGAAGTTTCAACGGCCGTTTCCAGCCTACGCCTGAAAGTAATCCCTAATGTAAAGGACCGAGGGTTTGTATATTGTGTCGGAACAAAGAAGTATATTTGCTAAAAAAAAATGAGCAGTTTATGTGCTTACAGAAGGAAACACTGTAAAAAAAACAAAGGGAATAAAGCTCTGCACCTCACACACATAGTGTAGTGTGCCCGCAACTGTCTGTGGGGTGGGCACTCAAGAACAAGGAATCGGGTAGGACACTGGCACAGGCTCTTGCTCTTCAGCAGCCACTTTTATCAATCTGAAAAATATGAGCAGTTTATCTACTTACAGAATTAGAAATTTATGAATTTCTCAAAATCCTACGGGTCTGTATCCCCCGAGACATGTTTTCGTTTATTTACGTTCCCCTTTATGCACTTTTTTTCCACAGTCTCTGCTTCTGTAAGCAGATAAACTGCTCATTTCTTCATTGCTTCCCATGGTTCAATAAAAATTTGATAAACCTGAGTGCTGATCTTGACCCGACATAATGCAGAGGATTTGGACCCCTAGTGTTTCTAAACTGTAGGATGACCTTTGTTTTTATCAAGAGAAGTAGCCTGGGCTAATAGCCTAGCACCTACTTTGAGTATTGGTCTTTAAAATTACATTCAACATTTGACCTCAGGGTTACTCGTCCTGGAAAGGTAGTTTTTCACATAAGGATTTAATAGCCACTGCGGTGGGGGGACAGGACGGGAAATGGAAGGAGCTCTGCCACGAGCGATCAGCCTTCAGGAAGAGTCTCAGTCTTCAGGCTACCTTCCATGACCTCCAAAAAAGATAGAGAGCCTCTGTGGAGAGACAGGCTTCGTGTTGGAGTCATGATTAGCCTCCTACAGCCTGACGGAGGGAGGCTCATCTCAGGCAGCCAGGACACTGCTGCAGCCTACATTTCGACAAATGTCGTCTGGTGCCCCCCAACAACCCCTTCCCAGGCCAGGACGTGCAAAAATATCATCAGAAAACGGCCACAACAACACACCCACAGGCAGACAGAGAGAGCTGTCCCCAAACCCTAGACCCTTGACCCTGGTCTGGATTCATTCATTGGAAGGAGAGGTGAGGAGGAGGTGAGGAGGAGGTGAGGAGAGAGACGAGAGGAGAGGAGAGGATAGGAGGAGGTGGCCTCCGTTACCCACCAAAGCCCAGTGGAAGCACACACCCCAATCTCCGAGTGGTGGTGCATGATTCGGAGGACCACCCTCGCCAGGCACACTGTTCCCGGGGCGAGACTCGAGAATTGGCGAGCGGGGACATAAGTGGGGGTCACCTCGACATGCGAGTGTCCCCGAGATGATAAGATCCTTCCTACCCTTCCACAGGATAAACAAAGATAAACAAAGGCCGTTTTCGCGCGTTGCTTACCTTCGATTGAGTTACTTTGTGTGTAGCAAGTTTCACCACTGCAAAATTGCCCTTTCCTATGGTCTTTTCAAATTCATAATATCCTACGCGAAGTAATCTTTCTGCATTACATGAGGACGTTTGCTCTGTGGAGCCATCCATAGTTGCCATTTTGCTTAAGACTAAATGTCTGTGTTTCAATTAGTACATGTCTATTCTTTTAAAAATTACAAATGGCGTTTTATCGTCATAGAAATCGCGCAAATATATTGTAAACAGCAAAATTTGCTATAGTTATTTAATACTTAATGTTTATATGCAATGCTCTGCAGTTTTTTTACGCTGATTACCTATTTTTTTTTTACAAACCAACAATCCTAATCTACTGTTTTCTTCGAAGTAAAATGAATATTCAAAAGACTATAATTTAAATTAATTCACTTATTGGGATCCACCAAAGTGCATATTTTCGTATGTCAATCATTACATTTGTCAAAATTAACTAATAAAAAGATGACCATAATATTGGAACATATCGTCTGCATTTTTGAAGGCCATCCTGGGTCTAAGGTCTACGTCGTCTGCTACCTGACGGATTCCCGGGAAATTTGGATACCTTCTGGTCCCGTGCGCTTCCTCGTGCACAGCCAGTTGCTACATGACTAGAAATGACGGAATTATTAATGTTTTACCGAACAAAATACATATACTCTTAAGTCTACATGTTCATACACATTTAACTAACAATAAATGTGTGCTTTCTATTTGTTCACCGAAATTAGGCATTTCCTTTAAGAAGGGGTGGCTTTAGCAGAAAACATGAAAGGAGTAACTGGTACTTTCACACACCACTAAAGAAGCCCGATCGCTAACACAGATCTCCTGATATTATGGAATGTGATTCATCTTAATTTTTCTTCCACCCTAGCACTTTTGAATATCATCTTTTTCTATCTGGTGTCACTATTCCTCAATCGTCTGTATTCATCTGTACTATCACCTTATAATATTTACTGTCAATTTCTACCACTATGTACCAGTCCCCTTGAAGATGTTTGAAAAAACTAAAGACGAAACCATTCAGGATTTATACGTGTTTATTTTTTTCTGTGTACACAATTGCATATACATCACGTGCTCAGATAATTCCAGACGAGCGCACACACACATTATATATATATATATATATATATATATATATATATATATATATATATATATATATATATATATATATATATATATATATATATATATATATATATATATATATATAATGTTGCCTTCCAGCTCAACATTTACTGAAATGGCATAATAGATAGAGAAAGTGAGTTGACTACATATTATGAGCCTTCAGTATCACAAATTATTAGTATATTCAAGGAGGAAATTCTATTAACCTTTCTCCAATCTAGATTAAACTGATGTTCTGTACAATGCTATTTAGTTTGGTAGAGACCCTATTAAACGTACCAAGATCTGATTCTGAAACCTCAATAAATCATCCACAGACAGTCTTTGGGCTTTAACCCGATGTCAAAGTAGCTTACTCCATTTATAGATATGCTAGAGGGGGGGTAAAAGTGGACTGCCATGCTAGACCTGGATTTCTGTTTATAAAGATATCATTAAATGAAACTGCATTATTACAAGTAAATGGTTTTACCACTTTCAAGGTATTTGTATGGACCAAGCGGATATTGGTTAGCATATGGTGCCAATAAAACAAAAATGCCCTGGTACCTTGGTAAACAGGGAATCTACATCTAGACTTAACAACAATTTCACTGTGACGGGGATTATTTGTATCGTTGAGTCTTAATACAGAAATTTTCAGAATGCTGCAAGAGCAAAGTGGGAGACCAGATCAAGCCTATATTGTCAGTGTCAGCGAGGAGCAACAGGTACATCCTGACACTGGGGGACTTTGCTTCTAGATACCGAGAGGCTGTGCAACTCCTTACAATGGAAACCAAGTATGCAGCAGAGGATTTACTTAACATTTTCACTAGGTGGAAATTTCCAAGGAAATGCTCAGTGACCAAGGTACCCAGTTTGCCTCTGAATTGGTGAAAGAGATAAGCTGTCTGGTAAGCACCAAACAGCTTTTCATGATGCTGTATATCCAATTATGTGAAAGGATCAATGATGTGCTGAAGTCTATGCTGAAGAAGTTGTGTCAGGAGAGACCAAAGGATTGGGACCAGCATCAAACAGCAATTTAGTTTGTGTATCAAGAACTACCACAATCAAACACTGGATTTTCACTGTTCTAGCTGCTACGTGGAAGGGCAGTGAGGGGACCAGTTCAGATCCTCATGGAATTATGAACCACAGATTGAGTGCATGAACTGTACAACACTTACCAGTATGTCTTTGAGCTGAGGAATCACTTGGAGAGTTTATACAAAGCACAGGGATGCCAGAGGCATCAATATGACAAAAGGACGCCACACAGTGTGTGAAGGGCGGCTCTGTGATGACAGTGGCCTGTGGCTTTATAACGGCGTGATTAAAACAGTAAGTAAAACATAGAATATGAAATTTTATCTATCTCCTACACACAACGATTTTCACTTTGGTTGATTGTAACTCACAGATGCGGCTTGACTCTAGATGACAAAAGGTCTCTTCCTTAGGGTAGCTCCTTGCTTCTAGGTAATGCTAAAATAAATTCCTCTGAATTGAAACAGTGATTTTTCCTCTCTGCTTGAAATCACTAGAGTGATGTCAGGGTTTCCTTCTGTCTGTCTGTCTGTCTGCTTTCCCTCTCTCATTCCTCAGGTGATGTCTAGTTGCTCTGAGACCAAGATATTTCTGGCATAACTCGGGCAGTCTGGGAATATCTTGAACAAACATGGTGCATGAAATTTCTGAGAAAATTGAAGTTAACATGCTTTCAAATGTTAATAAAAATTTCATGAGCTTCTTCATTAACAAATGTTTTTTTTGAAACAACATTAATGTATGAAATTAATGGAAACTATGACAATGGATCTGGAACACAAGAGAAAATTATAGTATGTATTAGTTTTTTGAAACTGCAACAGAAAATGGTACTAAGATAAACTGACAATCTCATAAACTGTGCTTTGACAGCACACCCCCACTTAAGAAAATTATCGAAATTTTTGTTTGTAATTTAGTCTGCTAATGCAACCTGCAACATCGATGAGCTTCCCTGGAATGTTCTTTACCAAAAACTTGTAGCTCTGAAGTTCTGTGGCTCATCTCATAATCCTTGGACCTTCGATTTTGCAATGCTGAATGTATGCAAGTGGTTTATGGTCAGTTTGGAATTCCTTGACTGAAAATATTATTGCTAAGCCATCTGCATTAGTATTCTTCAGAGATTTGATTCCATGAATCCATCCTTACAGTGAAAGTCCTATTTAAGTCTTGTACTTATAATTTCAGTACATTTCCCCAGGCCTGCTTCAGTCCATCAAATGGCTTCTATTGAGCTCCCTTTCTCTCCACATTGTTTGGTTATTCCTTCTTCATTAGGTGTGTCATAGGTGCTGCAAGATTTGCGTAGTTGTTCACAATCTTCCTGCAGCAGCCTGTCAAACTTCACTTTTATATTGATCCTCGGTGGTGTTGTGAGTTTATTGTGAAATGAAGAATTTCTCTCTGCTTAATCTGGCCCTTGTTCTCGTTTTTGTAATTTCTAATTTCACCAGCATTGCTTTATTCATGGTGATTCTATTACGGCTGACCATGTGTCTGAGGAATTCCATTTTTCTGCGTTCAGTGTAAGAGTTGGGAGGTCAGATAGTCAGTTTTTCCATCAGTCTCTGGAATAGGTCATTTAGCCCCTCAATGTGTTCTTCCCTTGACGCTGCGTGTTAACACGTTGTCCGCAAAATGTTCAGTGTTCTTTGCTCCAGCTAGCATCTCCCTAACAGATGAAAAATCTTTCATTGCAGAGCTTTACCATTATTGCTCCAGGATCACCCATGGCTTCATTGTCAAACTTGGTTATGGCATTTATTTGATGGCATTCCAGACAAATCTCGTTTGATCTATCCTTCTTCCCCAAGATCACTACTGGCAAATGATCTGAGAAGTTGATCTTTTGATGATTCCTATCTCAAGCATCTCCTCAACATCTTCCTGGATCACTTCCCTAGTAGCTTACAGTAAAGAATGCATCTTTGCTCTGAATGGCAGCCCAGTTGTCACTTTCATGTAGTTTTCTCCCAGTAAAGTCCTTCCTGGCTATGATGTCTTGGCATTCCTCCAGCGACTGCATTGCCTGTTTCTTCTGCTGCTTGCTTAAGTCACCACTAACACTGACACCTCAGTACATATTTTCTTTCTTCTGTGGTCGAAGTTCCAACCAGCCCTCATCTGAGGTTACTTGGTCCTCGTCAGTTTCTTCAGCTTCTCCCTCAATGACAGTTGCATTTAGACATCTTTCCTCTTTGCTGACAGCTGCTGCTGCTTCATTTGCTTCCCACTCATAATAGCCAGTCAGGAAGCTTGCATGAAGAGGCTTCAGTTCTTTGATGATGTCATGCACAAGTTTATTTTCATAACTCATGTGACATATTATTGTTCCCTTCTTACCTGCGTCTTTCTTCTAAGTCGGCGACGTATTCGTCCACAGCATCTCTTCCCATAGTCAGCAGCTCACGAGTTTATTACTTAGAAGGGATTTATATTAAATATAATTATATCTCTCAGAAAGGCGTAATGGAGACGAAATAAGTAGCTTCTTACTTTAATTATGAAAGTTAATTACATACACAAGTACAATTACGGTTACAGTTTTACTCTCTTGAAAAACAACTCTTGCTAGTCGAAGTTCAGTTTCTGCCTGGTTAAGTAGCCCGCGGTCAGAGTATGGTTAAGTAGCCGCGGACAGAATCTGGTTAAGCAGCCCGTGGTCGGAGTCTGGTTGGGACCACGGAAGCTAGGGGGAAGTACTGCGTCTTCTCGTATTGGTGACTAGCGACTCTCTCTCTCTGGCTTCGTCCTTCTCTGGAACCCCTGCTGCTTCTTGCTATCTTCCATCTCCTCCTCCCTTGAAGTTACTCATTGGAGGATATTATCTGTAAGGCCTCCCCTCGAACAGTTTGATTGGGAAGGACCATTGTGGCTGTTGTCAAAATCTCTCCTTAGAAGATCTGATTGGAAATGACCTCAGTAGGAGTAGTTACTGGCTCCTCCCTAGAATGTCTAATTGGAGAAATGGTGAACTACTTCTCTTTGTCCAGCCCCTTTTCATGGAATTTCGTGTAAACGCCTCTTGTTGAAGGCAGGGTTATAGATATGGCTGGAATGTTGACTCCTGACGAGGTTATAAGTAATGCTTGGTCAGCTGAGTTGCGAGGGCACAGGTTCAAGATTTTATGATCGGTTTCATGGCCCTGGGCGCATTATACTCGCTCACTGTGTTGAGTTTGTGTCAAGACAGTTTCCTGTTTTTTAGCTTGCTTGACGTATCTAGCCTCGGTAATGCATAACAACCAAGGTTTAATTGTTGTTCTCTCTCTCTCTCCTCTCTTTATTCTTTCTCTCTCTCTCTATTCTTACTCGATTGATCACTGTATAATTTATCTTTTTCCACTTCTCTCTGTTTAAGATTCTATTCTTATGCTTCCCTATTTAATCTTTCTTTACATCGCTACAATGACAGCCTTGTACTCCATTCGATTAACCACCTTGTTTCACCTTGAACCTAGTCCTCTTGTCCTTATGATCCTTCCTGGGGTCCCTGCACTGCATATAGACTCTCTGGTATAGTCTGCAGGACTCTTAAGGCAATTCCTCAGCTCCAACACACTGGTAGGTATTGCGCACTTTATATTTGCAGCCTCTGTTCCATAATTCCTTGAGAATCTTCATCGGTCCACTCATGGTCCTTCCATATAGTAGCTCAAACGGTGAAAATCTGGTGCTTAACTGCAGTTCCTCTTGATATACAAACAAGATTGCTGGTAGATACCAGTCCCAAGCCCAAACCTTTGGTCTCTCCTGGTACATCTTCCACACAGATTTCAGCACAGATCTTTTGAACAAAACAATTGCATCTCAGGTTATGTAGAATTGTAAACAGCTCCTTGGTGCTCTTTGACATCAAGATTTACCTTGGCTTGAAAAACACAATATATATCATTTATAACCTTGACCTTGAAGTTCCATCCCCTTGGTCCTGCAGTTTGCATTAGTTAGTTTTGGCTCTTGCCCACTGCCTGGATAGGCTAGGATCTTTCTGCTGGGCTACTTTCAGCTACTCCACTTCCATATGTGGAATCCTAGAAGCTATTGCCATTGGTGTGATATTGCACTTCTCTCGCTGGGCTTGGGCTTTGTCACAACTGCTGCTGTTTGATAACAAGATTCCATCCAAACATCACTTTCTTTCGGCACACCCCTTTGGCCATCTGCCCCTACAGTTTTCTTGGTCATCTTGGCCTCAGCGTTTCTTTGGAGACCTTTATGCTGGAAATCTTTCCTAGAGTGAGGTCATAAAAATGGTTAACAAGGCAAATAGCATGTAACCCTCCAACATAGTTTGGGGTTTGAACAAAGTTTTTTTTTATTGGTCATTTGGTCCTCAGTTACCAAACTTCTTCATGCAACTGCACTTGTAGAACCTGTATCTTATAGCACAATTACCGTCTCTTTGCATACATAACCTTCACTTACTGATAAATTATGGTGCTTCTTCCTCTGCTTCTCAGATCGTGGGCCAGTTCAGCTCTATCTGCCCGCTTTAGTCTATCTTGTTAAACAAAGTCTTCCAACTGGGCTGCGTTGATGTCCTCACAAAATATGACAGCAGTCACCTCCCTTTGTTATTCTACTACTGTCTTCGACCAGATGCCCTGGCTTGTGATGTAGGCTAATAGTTGCTGTTTTGTTGTTTGTACGTATTGCCTCTCATTGTCATTATCCACTAATTCTGTCTTCTTTTTCATGATTGTAATGGTGTTTACCTAAAGGTGTAATATGATTGTACATTGCTGTAATCGTTTTTCTCAGTTAAATACCGGTTCTACCTCAATGATGGTTTGTTCTACCTTGTTTGTTCTTCTTGTGCAGACCATGGAAATCAGAGAAAAACTTAATTTTTTTAGAAAAAGATAGTGTACAGTGAAGTGTTCATTTTGCATTATTAACAGTTTTTCAACGCTTGACTAAGAAAAATGTATATATAGCTTAACCTTAATAGGTTAAATGAGTTTGAGTGAACATTTGTGTGTGTGTGTGTGTGTGTGTGTGTGTATCTATTCGTAAATATAAAGGAAAAGTGTGAAGTGTGTTTAGCTCTTCTAGCAACAAGTGCCCCAAGAATGTGAAATCCCGCCACATATTTTTTGGTGGCAAAGCACAGGGAAGTAAAATTGTTGACAGAGGAATTAAAGAAGAAAACATTAGTGAAAATGAAAAGTTATAGATTGAAGAGGCCGAAGAGTGAATGGTTTCTGACATGAGGAAAACGTGGGGAGTGGAAGTTGCAGGAGGAAAGACGAAGAAGACCTTTATATACTCCTGTGTCAGCACCCAGCAGAGTAAGCGATGGGAGTAATGCAAAAGTGAATAATTAAGAGGATAAAAGACAAATGTGAGCAAAGGAATGGGCAAAAGTAAAGACTCATTTTATTCGTCATCGAACGAGAGCGAGGGCATGAGTGATGACGATGTGTCAATAAACAGAAGTGATGATGAGGTGTTGTGCAAGGGAGTAACGTAAGAGTGTGTTCACTCATGTAGTGCCATGGATTGAAAGATTTATCCTAACTGGAGCAAAGGACTAACATGCAGCGAGTACGAAAATTTTTGTATGGAAAAATTTGGATAAATGGAAGATTCTGGATGCAGGAACTGAAGGATTTTTGGAAGGAAGGTTTTTTTATGTGACAATTATGAGTGTAGAGAGAAAAAAATAAGAATTTGTAAAAGGGAGAGTGGTTGACCAAAGTGAGGAGAATGAAAAGAAGAGTGAAATATCAGAAAAGGACTGAGTTTGAAGAGGTGAAAATGATGAAGAATGAAACTTCGCAAATGTGTACTTACCAGTTAAAGTTTAGAAGCGTAGGCACAAATGGAAATAAATCTTTGATGAAAAAGTTTTCTGGTTATTCTACTTGCTAATGTGGCTGAGTTTATGAATCTGAAACATAAGAGAAAATGAGATGAATAAATGAAAAGTTGAAATGGGATGATGTGATGGAAATGGTAAAAGATTAGGAGTTTGCACTGGATGTAAATGATAGTAACTGAAAGCAGTGTTTATGTAGGAAAGAGAACAAGCGAACTACTCCAAGTATTACCGAGTAAAAGTCATACAAAGATGCCCTAATGAGTACAAGTAATCATGTGAATATTAGGGCCAAGTTCTTGGATAAATGTCACGAGAATGAGAAAGTAAGTTAGTGAGACGATGGGTGAGTACATGCTGCTGTGAATGCAACAATGGAGAGAGATCAAAGTGCATGCCTGTGGAGGCATACCATATAAGAAGGAATGAAATCCGGACTGGAAGGTATTTCCAGGCAACTGTGTAGGGTGTAAGAGGAATGAATGTAGAGTCATTTGGTGTCTGTTTTAGCTGTGTTGAGGTAGGACAGTGTGTGAAAGACTGTACGAAGGCAAGCAGATTAAATATTTTCAGTACAATGGATTAAGGAATGTAGCAAAAGCGTTTGGAGTGCAGAGAGTGGAGAGGGTGTCTGGTAACTGTGGTCAGCAGGGTAATTTTTCTTTATGAGCAAAGTTCCCAAAAACAAGTGTTCTGTTTTTGATAGGCCAGGGAATATAGCAGGTGTGTGTGTGTGTGTGTGTGTGTGTGTGTGTGTGTGTGTGTGTGTGTAGAACTTGGAAAATAGCACAAGGAACATCAGGAGTGAATTTCAGGGAAACTGAGTATGGAGAGGGTTCAAGGGGGCCGAGTCTTTTGGTCTAAAATGAATGCATGTTTTGAATGTAAGAGAATGAATTACGTATAATGATGTATGTTGAGCTGGAGATATGACTGAGTATCTGAGTGGTAAAATTGAGTGGTGTGAATGTGATGTATAGAAATGATTTTGAAAGGTAGCTGAAGTGAATGGATTTAAGAGTTGTCCATGCCTTGTTGTTGAAAAATATGAAGAATCAATTGTGATTGTGGGAACAAGAATGGAAGGAGATGATTTTCATGTGACGGATAGGGTGAATGAGAAGCAATGCGTTACTTGCATATAGTTTCTAAAGAAGAACAATATAACAGAACATCCAGGACGAGAAATGATTGAAATGCAACTGGGCAAGGATACCAGAAGCCAGCTGTAAGAGAGGAGCGATGGGGGTGCCAGAGTCTAAACATATGGCATGGAAATGTATGCTACAGAAAATGTGAAATCACTTAGGGATAACAGTAGATTAGTAAGTGCGAAGGCGGAACGCAAATCTGTGTATAAGAGGGAATGACCAGGATGGAGTAATGGATGTGGAAGATACAAGAGTGTGCATGCAAGTGGTTTCAAAAGTGCAAAAGGAGAGATAAACATGTATACAAGCAGGGGAAGGCTAGGAGTGATGAGTACTGTTGTGAATGCTGATGATGAAAGGGGTTTTGGATCCTCATGTGATGACTGACTGATGAAGATCCTGCAGGCAAATAGGAATATGAGAAGCTGATTGAAGGGATTATATTGAATGATAAAATTTGAATGAAGCGGATAAACAGAGCGTGCATAGCATGCTGTGGGTGAGAAGAAGAGCACTTAGTCTGGGGATGAAGATTTTGGAGCAGCCCAGTTGAATGATTATACTCCAGTTTATTAAAGACCCCATTATCTCCAACCACCTGTTGCAAGAAAACCCCAGGAACAGCGTGGAGAGTTAGGATGGGTGGGGGTGACTGAGCCAAGTGAAAGTGCATGGAATTGTCCAACGGTACTGTGCAAAAGCCACATGGAAGTCAGCAGATGTGTAATGATTATATGAAGTGAACGTGACTGTTTTTGTGTGTTTTGTCATAGCGTGTGTATTGTATAGCAGGCATGGTATGAGTATTTACCAAACTAGTTTTGTTACTTGGATATTATCAGATGCCTATTTCCGAAAGAGTAGGCCTGTTACTGTATTTTCAACTCAAGAAGACACCACCACTTTTTTAATATAAATTTTGGATTAGAAAATGCACCTACTGCCTTCCAAAGAGATTTGAATGTTGAGTCAGTTTTTAAAGAAGAATGTTTTAATGTTTTAGGAGGATATTTTGATAATGAATGAACCATCTGAAGATTATATGCAATTCGTGAATGCATTGTTAAGAAAGTTGGGGGAAGTTAGATTAAAAGTGAAGGTACCCAACTGTGAGTGTTTTGCGAAAGACAAAACTTTTAGAGCGTAAGGCGAGTGAGTCTAGATTGAGAGAGGCTGATCAGTTCTCAAAGGATTTGCGAAAGTTTCCACACCCAAGAACAGTGAGAGAGCTGAGAGGATATTTAGTATTGATGGAATTTGGAAGGATATTTATGAAGGATTGTTCAGCAGTAGCCAAACCGTTAAATGAACGGATTGGTTGTAAAAAGAAGTGTTTTGAAATGGAATGAAGGAATGGTGAATGCAACTGAGAGACTGAGGGAGGAGGCATAAAGAATACTGAATTGGTGTACCCTGATTTTACAGTAGTCTGAATGCTTGAAGTATACATGGATGCTAGCATTAATTCGATGGGTAGATGTTGGGTGCAAAATCAGGTAGTGAATGGAGTTGAATGGGTGATTGCTTATGTTTCAAAAACATTTAGTGTGACAGAATGCAAGTATTCCATGTTGAAAGGGAACTAGTTGCAATGAGACCATTCTGTACGGAGGGAAGTTTGTAGTGAAACAGATCACCAGCCATTAGTATATCCACAGGTAATGAAAAATATTAGCAGTAGGTTTACAAGGATAACTGAGGATATGAGGGATTTTGATTACGTGGTCGAACATGTGCCTGGAGAAAGAAATGGTATTGCTGATATGATGTTAAAAATGCCCAGAGATAAGACTGGAAGTGTTAGAAAATGTAGATCCTAGGTAGCTGCTAAAAGGATTTTTGATTGGCAGGGATGTAGGATGTGTGATCCAGTGTTTTAGAGTGTGTTGCATGGGCTGAGAGATTTGCTGAATGATGGGCTAGCAGTAGTTATTTCGGAAAGTGTAAAATGATTTAAGAAAGAGGGTGATGGATGAAATCTGTAAGTGACCAGAACAAACTGGAATGATGGACGCGTATAGGTATCATAAGGGATAAACAACTACTGTATATGTAGGCTACGCTTGGATTTTGTTAGCTGTGAGTCACTTATGTAAGACAGTAGTATGTGGAGCATTATGGAATGGGAAAAGCATGTTGTGTGCCATGCTGACAGTACTAGAGAAAGTGAAGATGTACTACGTTTGCAGTGCTTGGTTGCGTTCAATGAAAGCGGGTTGTTGAGAAAAAATTGAATGGTCGTAACTATGAGGCAACTGATGTGTATGAGAGCATTATACTGCCAGACGAAAGGGAAGAAAGTGGTGTACTGTATGTTTGGACAGTCCATAGGAAGTACATTTTTGTCTACATAGAAGGGGTGGTAGAATGACTATGCCGGTACTAATAAATAGTGTAGAATTTTCTGGGTAAATTGAAACAGGTGCACAGATTTCCTTGGTGATTCCTAGCGTGGTTCGTGAGGTGAACAGTTGAAGTGGGATATTTGGAACAACTCAAAAAGTGAGATATTGACAATACATGGAACTGGACAAGGACTTTTGTAGCTTGAGAGGAAACAAAATCGACAGTAAATATGAGGGCTGTGGAGGATGTAGTAAATGGCTAAGCTGTTCTGAGTGATGAGCAAATATCTTATTGTGTGTTTTGATTGGCACTGATTTTTTTTTTTTTAAAATGGTATTTCCATGGATGTGGAAAATGAGTTGTTGAAAGGGAACAGAGTGGTTGCAAGGATACAGAAAGCGAGTTCATGTGTAGCCAGGTTTTTTGTAGGTGTGGCAAGCATAAGGAAGAGTATGTCTTTAGGTTTGATTGTATTTATTATTGCAGTTTCAAAATATTCCATGTATAGATTGGCTAAAACAGGCCTTAAAGAGGTGCCCCTGCTGCACCCGAATTTTTGTTTACAGAATGACTCCCCAAATGAAAAGATGTTATTTGATACACATAATTCAACTAACTCTATTATTCTATACCTATGGGTAGTGGGAAATGATCTGAATAGGGGCTAATTTTTCCCTGTACTGGTACTTTTGTGAATAAGGAATCTGCATCTAAACTTATAAGTTTTATGTTGTGAAGTGGTATGTCTTTCTTTGAATTTATGACAGAAATCTTCAGAATGTTTAATGTGACTGGGAGAAAATGTGCCTAAGAAAGGGGAAAGAAAGCTGGCTAACTACTTAGAAATTTTATAATTGAAAGCTCCGGCACGAGATGATAGGTCTGAATGGAAGATTATCTTTATGAGTTTTGGGAAGGCCATAAAAGTAAGGAAGTTTTGGGTTAATGACTTTAAGTTTCTCCAGTAGTTCAACGCTCTTTTTGTCTTTCCCAGTTAATCTTACTTTTCTAAAAACTTCTGTGGGGACGTTTTGGAGAGGATTTTTCGTTAATTTGTCATAAGTGTTAGTGTTACTAAGGAGGTGGTTGATTTTGTCGGGGTAAAAGTCTATATAGAAAATTGACGTGAACGAAACGAAGTGATAAAAACGTCATATGACAACCACTGACATAATACAGTGCGCCACATTTCCACACCACTGACTTCCACGCTCGCCTAAATGTTAGTCATTCAACCATTGGTAAAATCTAACGTATATAAAACGATATATGCTCTCCTTCGCAGTCTAAAGATCATTTCCCATAAACTTCCCTTATCAAGTTAATCACAATTACTTTTTACATTTATTAAAACAATTTTAAATAGATTTAGGTTAACTTGATTAGACGGAAACCTAGAGCTGCTGCCACTCTGTTGTTGTCTGCATTCGACGTGTCAATCAAGACACTGCTCGATTGGCTTCTGTTGCTTCATGATTCGGCACAAACAACCATTCTTTGATGGCTCTTTATTCAGTCATTATTATATAAACATATGTATAATATACAAATGACCGAGAATATAGGTCAATGAATTGTATAAGAAACTAATATATCTGACCACAATAAATCCATTAAAAGAGTGTGATTTCTCCACACTTGGCGAGGTAGACCATAAAATGAAGACGCCACTTCTGCACACAATCATCTTGTGCATCACAACTTCCACACCGGAGGCCACATTTCCACGTTTCGGCAACACTGATCATATGGACTGTTATTCAGTGTGGTGTCATCCCCCTTTCAAGAGCTAGCCAATCACTGGCGTGCAGTGGGCGGGAGCTTTTTTCCGTTGCCTTTAAACTTCTCATATACAACACCTGTTTCATGTTTAACAATTAATCCACATAGGCACATGCTCTCTTGTTTTACAGTGTTCTGCCCCATTCTACCCTTCTGTCATATGGTTCAAGCGTGCAGTCAAAATCCTGCCATACACCCTTCCCTATATATACTAAATAACATTGAAAACATCAATATACTCACTCCATCGACCAAAAGATGTATTTTTAGATAGCATCTTCTCCTTTTATCTTTCTGGATCCATTTTTTGCATAGAGTTCTTTCTCTCTCTGTACTTACTTCCCTCTAGAGCAACTTCTCCTTAATGTCCTCAGTGAATCAATGATGTCTTTTTTTCCTTCACCTTTTTTACAATTTTCCTGTATATGACCTTTCATTCTACCTTGCAGCTGCACATCAGATCACGCCTACTTTGCTTTACAAAATTCTTATAGCCTTATCCCATCACTAAATTCAAGAATGTTTGTGCTTATTTTAACCAAATCCTGTTATTTTCCATATATAGTACTCCATTTCTCTCTTTGGCAATTGCCCACTGTACAATTAATATTCTTCATGCATGCTCTTCTCACTTCTTGTCCAACTCTGCTTAGGTATATACTTATTGGTACATACATATATATATATATATATATATATATATATATATATATATATATATATATATATATATATATATATATATTTATATATGCATATGTATACATATATTCATCTATATATATTACATATATATATTATATATATATATGTATATACATAAAATATATATATATTTATATATGCATATGTATACATATATTTATCTATATATATTTATATATATATATATATATATATATATATATATATATATATATATATATATATATATATATATATATATAGAGAGAGAGAGAGAGAGAGAGAGAGAGAGAGAGAGAGAGAGAGAGAGAGAGAGAGAGAGAGAGAGAGAGAGAGAGAGAGAGAGTGCATTGCAAGACAGTACTGATAACAAAAAATGTCGCCCTCAACTTTACTCAATTAATAAGTCAAGCACAGAGAATACTCCCAAAAATAAACACTGCAAGCCTTGTACAATGGCTAATGCTAATTCACGTCAGGTTTTAGGTCTGTCTCTTTGCATATAATATATATATATATATATATATATATATATATATATATATATATATATATATATATATATATATATATATATATATATATATATATATATATATATATACAATATGTGTCTACTTACACTATTTCCTTTTTGGATTTGTTCTTATTTTTATATATTTGTTCTACAAAACTTATGGCTTGTGTTCGCTGCTTGAGAGATAAACAAATAATTAAATACACACACGCATATATACATATGAGAAGAGAACTAAAGCGTAGCTATTAAATTTTATGTCAGTTACTGCCGAAATGTTAAAATGCCTCACTTGTAAAAGCCCACACAGAGACACCAATAGAGATTTAGTATGTTTGAGGCGCACTACACGACCCCCAGTTCGAATACGTAACAAGAGAGTGTCAGACAACATCTCGGCTACAGCTTCACTGACAACCCTCACTTCAAGGGATTTCATTCTGTTCAGACTTAATGGCTTTTTGGAGATTTCCTCTGACCTGCAAAGATGCTGGAAATGATCCTGATCACGTACATATAAATCAGAGCAACTTTCCAGCACATATATACAGTAAATGAGATGAAAAGATTTTACACAAAACAACCCAGTTGCTATGCCTTATATGGCTGTTATTATTACAAACAATAATCATATTACAAATTTGCAGTTATTGCATTATATATATATATATATATATATATATATATATATATATATATATATATATATATACACACACACACACACACACATATATATATATATATATATATATATATATATATATATATATATATATATATATATATATATATATATATATATATATATATATATATATATATATATATATATATATATATATCAGAGTGTGGACCATGGAAACGTACTAATTTCAGCATAAATCTTTATTTCCAACGCTTTGTAATAACTTTATTACATCTTCAGGGAACCTGTTAAATAATCAATAAAATTACTTTAAAAATTACTCTAAAAATCAATAAACTTCATAAAATACAGCACAGTTAGAAGACCAGATAAAAAAACAAGAAAAAAAACAAAAACGACTTAAAAGCAAAACCAAAGACCGCTAACCAACCTTACACCAAGAAGGCAGAAGACAGAATGCACAAATAAAAAGTTAACTCAGGTACAGCTGAGTGGAGGAGGTCTGGGTATTTAATTGGGGAACCAATTGTTTAATAAACAATGATTCCAGGATGGGCAGTTTGTATGCATTAGTTGTTTGGCCTATGATACAGAAATCATTTCTATCAATATATGTTTTACAATTTTTTGAGTGGTTTCTTATGCTTGCATGTTCGGGACTGGAGAGCCTACAGCCAGTACAAAAACTTAATCCCCAGTGAGAGTCGATTTTGACCCTCAGTAACCTCTTCGTGGATCCGACATATGTCCCAGGGTTACACTTAGGGCAAGTATACTTATATGCCACGTTAGAGGTCAAAAGCGGGTTTAATCGGTCTTTGTATCTGAAAAAGGAACCAATCGTTGGTGGATGTTTTGGGATTAATTTTAGATTAATGGCACCATAATGTTTATGAACAACTTGTGTGAACCTTTGTCAAAAAGAATCATGTTGAAAAGGAAATTTGGCATAAAAAGCTAATTTTGGTACTGTACAAGGTTTGGCGATATTAATTAATTGTTTGTTAAGAAACATATGGAGCTTTTCAAAAACCCAAAAATCTGTAAAACATTACTGATAGAAATGATTTCTGTATCACAGGCCAAACAACCCATGCATATGAACTGCCCATCCTGGAATCATTATTTATTAGATAAACAACTGGTTCCCTAGTTAAATACCCAGACCTCCTCCACTCAGCTGTAGGCTACCTGAGTTAACTTTTCATTTATACATTCTGTCTTCCGTCTTCTTTGTATAAGCTTGGTTAGCGGTCTTTGGTTTTGCTTTTATTTCGTTTTTGTTTTTCTTCTGTTCTTTTTATCTGGTATTCTAACTGTGCTGTATTTTATGAATTTTATTGATTTTTAGAGCAATTTTCAAAATAATTTTATTCATTATTTAACAGATTCCCTGATGATGTAACAAAGCTATTACGAAACGTTGGAAAAAAACAATCATGCTGAAATTAGTACGCTTCCATGGCCCACCTTTGCGCTGATGTGTCCTACTGGCTGTTTTTTTTTTTTGTTTTCTGTTTTATGATATATATATATATATATATATATATATATATATATATATATATATATATATATATATATAAATACACATATATATAACATACTTTATATATGTGTATATATATACACACATAAGTATATATACATGCACACACACACACACATATATATATTATATATATATATATATATATATATATATATATATATATATATATATATATATATATATATATATATATATATATATATATATATATATATATATATATATATATATATATATATATATATATATATATATATAATGATAGCTAGAATATTAATTATGAATAGTGTAAAAATGAGAGAGAGAAAAGAAATGAGAAGAGAACCAGTGATACAGAAAGAGAATGGAATAATAATGAAACAAGAAAAGAAAGAGAGAGAGAGAGAGCGATAATAGCAAAACAGGAAGTGTTATGATTATGTAGCCAAAACACGGGCGCGAGTTTAATCTATGGCGATCATTAAGGAATTTTTAAATGGCTCACCTGTGTGCTTACTGTTCCACTCTCGCCGGATACTAAGACTTCCGGTGACATCATAAGTCCCCTCCTTCGTAGGAGGGATTAATTCATCTAATTACACCCTGAGGGATGTCGTTAGATAATCTCAGCAAATTAGACATCTAACAAGGGGGGATAGAAGCTATTGCCCGCCTATTGATGGGATGGGCATTTCCTTCGAAAAACCTTGAAGAAGGCAAGGAAGGAAAGAAGAGAAGCAGAACAAAAAAAATATTGAGAGAAGCAGAGAGAAGATCCTAGAGCCTGAGAAGACAGCAAGGCTCATACTTAGATCCACTCAATTGTAAATAATATGTATATTTTAATTATAGTCAAACTCAGCCTTTTTGGCCACTAAGGTGGTGGCCACGTTTAGCCAGGATTTTCCACACAGTTATCACAATTCTATAAATAGGCCACGACAGTGATGACGAAATGTCTCTGATACTTTTTATACTAACTAAATATATGGAAATTACTCTGTTTTATAATAAAACTTCGTATGTTTAAGAGTGACTAGGTTTTTGATGGGAAAATTAATATTATCAAAAATGTTTTCCTGAGATTTGACAACACCGCTGTGATGGGTTAGTGCACCATTGCCACCTCAGCCCGACAAGGTCATTCCGAGTCACTGACCCACCGTGGAAACATCTCCCACTTCTCACTGCCCCCGCTTGCACAGTCAGGCGAAAGAAATAATCTATAATGTTAATCGGTACTTTTTAGATGAAAAGGCAAATGGCAGACCTTTGTTACCACCCCTCAGGCCCTTGCTCAGACAGCCAAAGCCACCAAAGTAAGCGAAAGGACAGTTAGAAGGATTTGCTCCAAAGCAAATCAAGAATGGTGGTTAGAGGCTGAACACAAGAAACCTGTCTTCTATTCACCGACAAAATCTCAGCCTATAACAGTTACGAATTTTCATGACTTTGATAAGTGTGTCCTGAGAAGAACTGTATTGGAATTTTACGAAAGAAATTAAATTCCTACACTCTACAAAGTCACGGAAGAGCTAAGAGAGAAAATATCTTACAATGGTACCACTGGGTCACTTCGAAGAGTGCTGTTGCAGATTGGCTTCTGATTTTCGCAAGTTGATGGCCACAAGTTCCTTATGGAACGAAGTGATGTTGCTCGCATGAGATTTTTGAGAGAGATGCGGCAAGTCAGACAGTCCTTCGAAAACTTCATTTTCCTTGACGAAACATGGATCAATCAGAATTACACTGTTGCAAAGTGTTGGACTGACATGGCCTCCAAACAAACAATAGGAGTAAAGCCGCCTACTGGAAAAGGAAATCGCCTCATCTTTATTCAAGCAGGAATGAAAGAAGGCTTTGTCAAGAATGCTGAGCTATTTTTTCAAGCAAAAAATGATGGTGATTATCACAATCAGATGAATGCTGCAGTTTTCGAGCAATGGGTTAAGACTCAGTCTGTAATTGTGATGGACAATGCATCCTACCACTCAATGGTGCTTGAAAAAACCCAACAACAATGGTGCACTTCCACGTGACGACATGATGAAAGTGGAGCTCTATGAACATGCCAAAAAAAATGTGTAATGGAAAGAAAACTTACATGATTGACATACTTGCTTCGGAAGCAGGACATAAAGTTGAACGACTCCCGCCATACCACTGTCAGCACAACCCGATAGAGCTCATATGGGCTCAGATAAAAACTTACATTTCCAAGAAAAACACATTCAAAGTTGCTGAACTTAAGTATTTGGTGACAGCGGAAAACTGGAAACAAGCAATACAACACGCGGAGAAGCTTTAGGAACGAGATGCAAAGCAAGATGTAGCAGTTGAGAGATTTATCGAGTCATTTGTCATCAACATCAAGGAGGGCTCAGACGACGAATCTTCTGATTAAACACCATGGAGAGGATTAGGCCTACTGGGGAAACCTCTATAAAAAAAATGCACCTAGACTTTTACCTCCATAGTGGTGTGGAAAAAAAGTAAAAATGAGAACAAAGATAAGTCTGAGAGAGAGAGAGAGAGAGAGAGAGAGAGAGAGAGAGAGAGAGAGAGAGAGAGAGAGAGAGAGGTGGGGCGGAAGTACCTACCTAGGGAGACGTGGCAATGGTGTGGAAAATCCAGGCTAAACAAGGCCAACACCATACTGTCCTAAAAGCCTGAGTTTGACTATAGTGTGTGTTAACGAAGTAAGAAAGCTGCACTGTCTCTTCCTAAAGCCTCCTGGGACTCAAATGCTACTATAACAACAAAGCCAGAAATGATAAAGCATCTATAAAGGAAATAATAAACTTCTTTACATGGGCAATGAATAAAAGAAATAATAAGAAAGCAATAGCATAACAGAAGGTGGTAAAGAAACATTACAAAAAGAACAAAACATCACAAAAAATGGTGCCAGCTAAAGTGGAATCCGAAGAAGACATAAACAGTGCAGTGTACAGAACGAATCGACAAACGAACAACTAGCCTACACACTCAAGAATTTAATAAACAGAATGAAGCATACCAGTCAGCAACTGAACAAGTATTTGGCGTCAACAAAACAGGCGACGAGGTGAATCATAACATATGATAAAAAATTCCCGCTGCAAACGTCAATGGCCGAAATATTCGAAGTGAAATAAGAATTATAAACATTACCGCTAGAAAACCCACAACTAAGAAACATTATTGAACGAGAAACAACGCAAGTATACCAGTGAAAGCAGCAACACAGTAGCATGTGTTTTAGTGACTATCGAAACACACTCAGATAGATTTCTATACACAATTTCTTAAAAAAACAGATGAGTGCATTTCACATGTACAACGAAACATTCTCGTTAAAAATCAACATTACTGGTGAATTCTGAGAAGAAGACATATCCCTGATGGTCGATGAGACAAGAAAAGGATGATTTTAGTCAGGACTCAAAACCAGAAGTCATATCCTGCGTGTCTACAACAAACTACAGTGTTGATCGTGAAAAGAACAGTGAAAAACAGTTCAAGAACAACAGTTAAGATTGAACAAACAACTGAACTAAGTAAGTTGTGATTGGAAAGTTATTTTAATTCTTTCTCTCTATGAGTGTATGAAAATTTTTTATAATTCTCTCTCTCAGAAGGTATAAAACTTTTATAATTATCTTTCTCAGAAGGTATAAAACTTTTATAATTATCTCTCTCAGATGGTATAAAACTTTTATAATTCTCTCTCAAAAATTTTTATCTTGTTAAATTTTTTTGATGTCTGATAGATAGGACTCTTTAAAAACATAACATTCTTTTGATGAAATTTTTTTCTGAATGCTATTGTGTATAATTTTTTTGTATGATTTTTAGAATACCGTTGTAATGCAGGATCCGTTTGACACATTGCTGAATGCTATTAGACATAGACATTACAATTTAAGAACGACAACAGTTAGACATGGTCGAGTTCCAGTGCCAAGTTCAGGAATATCATTAACTCAAGAAAATACTAACACCAATAACACAAGTAGCAATAATAATAATAATAATATTAATAATACTAACACATTTCAATTTAGAACAATGGCACAAGCAGTGATCATTATGTAAGCCACACGATTCTGTGGAAGAGTTGAAAGTTCAAATCCTGACAAAAATAAGCTAGAATCATATTCTGTGAACCAGTGGTTGGCTGATGCAGAGAGTCACATATCTACTGGGGGAATAACAAATGAAAGAGCTAAAATTAACAAAGCCTTGCTTCTCGTTAGTTCAGAAAGCAGTGATGCACATAGAACTTTGAATTCAGTTAGATTGAGCAAAATAACCACATACACTAAATTTAAACGCATTTGTTTATCCATCTGGGAACCAGTAAGTCAAAGTGATGCCTTATATATTATTAAAATAAATTCCTTATCCAGCATTATGATGGAGAATCTATAGCAAATCTTCACACAGATGTTGAAGAATTGACACACAAAGTGATAGAAGATTTAAGAAAAACAAACATCACCATAGGAAATAAGAATGGTTTTGGTGATGAAGAAAATGATTTAGTTAGTTTAAGATATGTTTTAAACTATTTGTCATTTGGAACGATATATAACGCACTCGGAGAAAAAGACAAGAAGGCTTTTAAGAAAGTTAAAATTGATCCTAAAAGTGATAGTCTTACAGCTTTAATATCAATGAGAAAGAAATCCAGAAGAAAGAGAGATTTTTCTAAGGAATTTGTAGGGGTAACAGAAACACAAAATGAAAGGAAAGACAGAAATACCCACGATTCATATAAAAGAAATAACAAGTATAATGATAATTCCTGACAAGTAGGGAATAGACAAACTTCCTTTCAAAAGAAATATGCACAAAGTAATAGGAAAAAATGGAATCTAAACCGTAAAGGAAGACAGAATCAATCGAGGAATGGACCATTCTTTGGTCCACCCATAAGATATCATAATGGTCAATATTCAAACTCAAATAATTCAAAACCAGAGAATAATTCAGCTCAAGAAGCTAGATAAAAAATAACGTGAAAACTGCGGGTATACCAATCATTTCACTAATGAATGCAGAAAGCCTAGAATATGTGCAGTTTGCAAAAAGATCGGACATTTAAATAAAAACTGTTGGTTCTATAATAAGGAAGACAATAGAGAGGTTATAGAGGTAACAGTCGCCCAAATACAAATGAATCATCCAGTCAGTGACAATTAACCCCTTTACAGAGAAAAGATTGTAAATCCCTTCAAGGTGATGAAAGAGAAAAAGGAGAAACGGTTACAATGGGAAATGAAGGTTCATCCGCATTTTCCTATTTACACAGCAAAGAAGTAATATTTTCCATGAAAGAGGAAGAAATAAACAGAAAGGATCTGCCTATTGTAAAGATTCCAATTAATGGAAAGACATGTACTGTACTCATTGATTCAGGTAGTACTGTAAATATAACTGATAAAATAACTTTAACCAGATATTTAGGAATTGCAGAAATTGGGTCAAAGTAGAGTAATAAAAGGAAAAGCAAGGAAAGATTAAAAGTCTAGGGACCGTGAACTTAGAAATAGAGATCTTGTCACATAAATTTATTGAAAGTTTTCTCATTTTAGAAGACTGATTTTTTCCCACACAAGTATTGTTCTCATTTGATTTAATGAGATGTGGAATAATATTAGATAGTAGTGAAGGAAAGGTTAGCCTGAAACAGGATAATCAGAAGAGCGTATGTTTTACACTTGACGGAAGAAAAGTTTCACCCAAATCTGATCAATTTGTCTGAGACAGTTTCGACAAGCGAGACAGAAATACAGGAAAAGCAGATAAGTAACCAGGAATTCCCACAATTACAGAATATATACAGAATTGTTGAGATGTGCACATATAGAGGATATATACTCAGATATAAATAACTGTGATGACCAAAACACTGAATATAACGAAAATCAAGGCGCCCATACCTATAACTATAGCAATGTAGTAATGAGTTGTGAAAGTGAAGGGAAAATACTAAATGAAGTATTGCTCTTAGATAAAATAAATAAATCAGATATAAATAGTATAATAGAAGTAACGGAAGAAACCACTGGAAATGCAGAACTTTGCTATTTTTCAGACATAGAAGAAAAGAAATGTTGTGTTAGTAGAGCTGATGATAATAAAGTACAATTTATACTCAACAGAGCAGTAACTTTGTATCCAAAATGTTTAACAAAAATATATTTGAGATCAAAAGAGAATGTAAAGGATAAGGATGTTCTATTATTGAATTAAGAATTGCCAGATTTTGTCAGAATGGTTAATTCTCTCGTCCACATGAATAGTAATAACTGCGAAGTTTATGTTCAAAACTATTCAGATAACAGACTAACACTGTTATGCAGGCATTGTCTTTTGCATACGAATTCCTATTAACAATCCTTTACTAACAGTAGAAGAAAGGCATTTTTCTCTATAAATGGCCAAAACTCTCAAATAAATCAAGAAGTAAATAAAACAGATTTTCCAGAAAATAGACAAGTTAATTCAGGTGTTAGAAGAACAAATGTTCTACAACATAGAATTTTGTTAGATGATGGAGCCAAGCCATTTTTTATTCCTTAGATGATGGAGCCAAGCCATTTTTTATTCCTAATTACAGATTACCAATAAGCCAGAGACCCACTGATGGTAATTTGATAGAGGAAATGAAAAGAGATGGAGTAGTAATTCCTTCTAAATCTCCATATAATTCCCCATTGTTACTTGTTCCAAAGAAAGATGGTGGTTGGAGACTTGTAATAGATTTCAGGAAGTTAAATTCCAACACAGTTCCAGATAGAATGCCGATGCTGGTAATTCAAGATGTATTAGCTCAATTAGGAGGGGCCAAAATATTTTCATCCTTAGATTTGCTTAGTGGATATTGGCAAGTACCTCTAGATGGAGAATCGAAACAATTCACAGCCTTTGGCACACAAAGAACATTTACAGTTTGAATTAATGCCATTTGGACTCACATCAGCCCCATTAACATTTGTTAGATTGTTACAAATTTTAGGAGATACAGAAAATGTTGCAGTATACTTGGACACTGTAATCATATTTAGCAAAGACTTAGAAAGTCACCTCAGAACATTGGAAATGGTCCTAGAGATTAGAATTGCAGGACTAAAAATAAAATTAAAGAAATGTCAATTCCTGATGAAATCCTTAGGATACTTGGGTCATGTAATTAGTGAAGATGGACTGCGCACGCAGGCAGGTAAAATAAAGGCAATAATTGATTACCCCGCTCTCACTAATTTGAAAGCATTGAGTATACCTTAGTTTAACCAGACCACTGAGCTGATTAACAGCTCTCCTAGGGCTGGCCCGAAGGATTAGATTTATTTTACGTGGCTAAGAACCAATTGGTTACCTAGCAACGGGACCTACAGTTTATTGTGGAATCCGAACCACATTATAGCGAGAAATGAATTTCTATCATCAGAAATAAATTCCTCTAATTCTTCATTGGCCGGTCGGAAAATCGAACTCGGGGCCAGCAGAGTGCTAGCTGAGAACGGTACCCACCCCTCCAAAGAAGTCCTATGAAGGTTCCTAGGTATGGTAGGCTATTATAGACCTTTTATAAAGGGTTTTGCTACTATAGCCATACCTTTGACAGAACTAACAAAGAAGGATGTTAATTATGACTGTATTCTGTTCAAAGAACAGGAATATATATACACATGTAATATTTATAACCTGTATAAGAATACTAATGCTTATCCCTGTATTCAAGAAATTGTGTTAAACCAAAACCAAGAAAAAGATGCATGTACCACAAACTATGATAAAATATTTGAAGCATTCATAATTGATCAAGAAATCTTTGTATTTTCACTAAATACTGTTGTAGCTAAAATTAAATGTCCCAACACTAGCACAGAAGTAAGGTTTTAAAATGTTAAGTCTTTTACATCATGTCAGTTAGTGATAGCAAACCAATTATATTATGAACCTCATCTTTTCACTGCATATAACTTCAACAAACGTGCCATATAAGAATTACTCATATAAGATAAATGAATTTAAGTTGTCTCAGTTAGAATTGAAGAAGCTTGAAAATTTGAACTATGTTGATGAATATTTCTACTATAAAGGAACCGTCT